>NC_034609.1:1412727-1437527 GCF_900095145.1 Mus pahari
CACACACACACACACACACACACACATCCACACATATACATATACATGTTGTGTTTAAAAGCATATTCAGATTGTACACAATTCATTAAGCCATAGATTCTCAAAAACTGGCCCCAGTGTACCTTGTCTCACTCAGGAACTTGTGAGACCCCAGCACAGGCCTAGTGAATCAGGAAGACTTGGGTTGTGCAAGTTCCTCCAGTTTATTAAAACCCAAGCTGAATCTGGAACACACAGCATTCAGTCCAATATCTGTATGCAGTTTTCTGCTATCACGATTCAAACTATTTCTACATTTGTTTGTTTATTTATACCTTAGTTTATCTATGTATTTATTTATCGTGTATGTAAATGTGTAAGGGTGTGTAGGTGTGTTTCTGTGTGTGTAAGTGTGAGTGGCTGGGTGGTATGGACAGACATGCACGGTGCATTGTAGAGGACAGAAGGTAACTTGTAGTTCTCTTCTTTAGCTTTTTGGAATCCAGGACAGGAGTCATCAGACTTGACAGTATCTTACTAACCCTAAACCATTTTTTCAAAGCTATATATTATGAAGGGAAACTAGTAGATATATGTACTATATTCATTATATATTTATTGTATACTTTGTATATTTGTTATATACATATATTTGCACGATAAATGTATGAAGTCACATACACTCAAACTTTTTTATTAGATATTTTCTTTATTTACATTTCAAATGCTATCCTGAAAGTTCCCTATACCCTCCCCATGCCCCTGCTCCCCTACCCACTCACTCCCACTTCTTGGCCCTGGCATTCCCCTGTACTGGGGCATATAAAGTTTGCAAGACCAAGGGGTCTCTCTTCCCAGTGATGGCCGACTAGGTCATCTTCTGCTACATATGCAGCTAGAGACATGAGCTCTGGGGGTACTGGTTAGTTCATATTGTCACATACACTCAAACTTTAGTGCTGAGCAAGGTACATGAAATAAGAGGAGGGAATTAAACTTAATATCACTGTATTGTAGACATTAATTTGAGTTGAAGATTACTGTTTTAACTTCAAAGAACAAAAAAATTTAAAATATGGAACATAAAAACTGAGACGATGGCATAAGCATGTTTGAAGTTCTGTTTGGGGATGGGCATGATCAGCGCTCCATTAATCTCAGCACTTGTTGGTGTAGTCAGGGACTCTAGAATCACAGAACTTACAATTTTTACAGGCTGCCATTCAACTACTGTAAAAAAATGACTGGCTGTGAACATAGAGTCTAAGAATCTAGTAGTTGCCTAGTCCCACAAGGCTGGGTGTCTCAGCTTGACTTCTGTATCTGCTGAAATTCTGAAGAAGTAAAGCTGCAATACCAGTAAGGAATGGATGTGCTAGCAAGGCAAGGTAAGGCAAGGCAGACAAAGAACATAGCAAGTACCAGGCCTTCCAGGGCTACATAGTAAGATTCTACCCTGCTCCCCCTCCCCATAAATGTGCTTTTTAGAACACAAATATATCACAAAATATATATATATATATATATATATATATCTTCCAATTGAAACGTTTAGTCATCAAATCCATGTAAATTAATCTTAGAAGACAAATTGCTATTTTTTTAAAAGTTTTGTATGGGTATATATTACATGCTAAACATATTCATCAGCCCCATTACTGTATATCCTCACATTTTTATGTCTACAATCCCATTTGTCATTGCTACTATCATTTTCTATAGTGATTTTAGAGAATGCAGGAACCACAAATACAGAAAGTATATTTGTCTTTCTGAGACTGGCTTAATCCTCTTACTATGATTATCTCCAATTGCATCTATTTTCTTGCAAATGACATAAATTCAGTTCCTTTGTGGATGGAAAATTCCAGTGTGTGTGTGTGTGTGTGTGTGTGTGTGTGTGTGTGTGTGTGTGTTCTCCTTGTGTATGCTTCTGTTCCTGGGCACAAAGATTAGTTCCATAACTTAGCCATTTTGAACAGAACTGCAATAGACACTTCTCTGCAAATGTCTGTGATGTGTTGACTGGGTTTGGTACCTTACAGATAGGTATGCCCAGTGTGATGCCTAAGTCACGTCGACTGAATGAATTCACAGTCTTAACAGAAATATACAATATCCTCATCATTTGTATCCTAAACAGGATCTGTCAGTGTTTGTTTTCTTAATGACTGAGAATCTGACTGTGGCAAGATGGGACCTCAAAGATGACATGATTGGTATATCTGAGAGATAGTGACATTAGACAGTTTTCAAATGATAATTGTATAAATCACCGTTTTAATGATTGTGAGTATTCTCACAATTCAACTATGATTTCACTCAATTTTCTTCAAACTATGAACATTTTCTTCACAAAACTCTTATGTTCTAAGCCATTCTGCAAAGTTTGTGAGACCCAACTGCGTGCAGTTCTTTCCAACTTTGAATTTGGTGACATGAAGTTGATAGCTTAGAATCCTTTATGGTGGCAATATCATGAAAATCTGTAGTCCCTAAAAATCAAGACTCCCCTACCCTGAGAGTCAGTTGTCAAATATTTTCCAGCAACAACACAGTTGAATGCTTTCAGAGTTTCATAGAAAAATTTTCATAGGATCCTGGGGAATACTGTTTTCTATCGCTTTCCATAACTGCAGCCCTTATAAATTCTAAATTTATTGTATTTGTAAGTTGTACTGGATAAACACATTGAAGTTTTCATTACACCGGGTATACTGAAATGTCTTGGTAAAAAATTTTAATCACTAAAGAAAAGTTAGGAAATAACAGAATTTGATAAAGTAAAAGAAAAAGCAGAGTACCCTGCTGTTGTTCTGTCTGTGAATGAAAATCCAGGGATACCGACGATCCTTCAAACGCTTGTGAAGCTTTGAAAAGGCACAATTCCCATTTATGAGACAGTTTTCTGTTTATGTGAAAGCAATTGTGTAGGTAGTACAAAGTTCTGTTTTGTCATTCTTTTCAATCACGCATACCTTATCTTATGTTTTAGAAGTAACTCCAATTGTTCAGAGTATAGCAAATAGAGAAAATTCTAGATGTGTGTGCCAATGACTGAGTAGACCAGTATCAGAAGCTCATGGTAACATGAGTGTTAAGCAATAAGCAACTTCTAGTATTAGAACAGTTTTAAATATGCTTCCCGTGAATGGCACACATGCTACACAAATGTCAAATGTCACCCCCGTTGTCCTCTTTCAGCTACTCTCACACAGACTCTTTAGAGATTGACTCCATACACCAGCAGGAACAGAGGACAGGAGCCAATGGCCGGAGATTTTTGAACAGGTGGTGGGCCAGCATGGAGACAGCTGAATCACTAAAACTTGTCTTTATGATGGAAGAGGAATTATCTATCACCCTATAACAAAAGAGACTTGTAACCTAAGGCCCATCTTGCCAAGTCTTGGCTGCTGGCAGCAGCCCTCCCTAACAGATTTAGGACACACCACACAGATAAAGTATTCAGCACGTGCCTAGCACAGCAGAACAAGTACAGAACCGTGAAAACAAAATTCTGTTGCTCAGTAACCCTTGGCCATGTGTCATACACTAACCCTGAACCCAGCCCTGAAGCAAGGCTACAGTTCCTCTTCTATGGAGTCACACACACCAGCATTGCAGGCTTGCATGTCTGTGCTTCACATATGCCAGAATTGCAGGCTTACATGTCTGGGCTTCACACATACCAGAATTGCAGGCTTGCATGTCTGGGCTTCACACATGCCAGAATTGCAGGCTTGCATGTCTGGGCTTCAGAGAAGGAGGAAACTGAGAGTGGACTGTCCCTCACTGCAGAGTACAATGCCCACTAAATAAAGTTAGATATGAACTTGTTAGCAAGTTGACAACATATTTGCATAATCATATTAGCACAATTCTAACTTATAAGAAACTATATCACATTTACATTTGATTGTAGGTAACAGTAAGTTAGATATATTGTTATAATTCAACCTCATGGTACATATTTGTACCTGTATACACACACACACACACACACACACACACACACACACACATGCACACATGCACGAGTGCATGCACCATAAACTGGGATGAAGGTTACTACAGTTGAGCCTCTTCTAAGTTACCTTCTAATAGTTGAAAACCTCAGATGGGAAAGCACTCTTATTTTTGATAACTATCCTGAATGTCTCCATAATAACAGGGAAATTTCAAATATCAATTTTAGACTCGATTGATAAGTACTGATCAATTACATCACCTAATGAGATGCATGTGACTTCAAACTAAGAAGGTCTCAAGGTTAGTTCATGTTCTTGATCGCTATCTTTGCTTCCAAAGTTTAGCTCTACGTTACTGTGAAATCAGCATTCATTATTCAAATTCCAAAGGAAAAGAAATAGTCTAATCATAATGACAATTTTCACCTTTGTCCCATAGCTAATTCTTACTCATCTCAGCTTATTATTTTGTCAGCTTGTCATCGGCAGTACATTTATTATTTATTATTATTATTATTATTATTAATTGTTGTTGTGATGAAATTGTAATTATAATTTTTTCTGACAGTCACACGTGCAGCCCAGGCTGCACATCAATTTGTTATGTAACTAAAGATGACTTTGAACCCTTGACCCTTCTGCCTCCACCTTCCAAATATTGAGATTATAGCACCCCTACCATGACCAGATGAGAGTGGCATACTTTGGGTCTGGAGTAGCCCCAGAGTCTCATGTGTTGGAGACTTGATTGGATCAATAGAAGATGAGGCCCCATGGAGAAGTTAGATCACTGGTGCCAAGCCTCTGAAAGGAATGTTAAAATACTAGGGCACTTCCTGCTGTCTTTTGACTTCCTGGCTACTGTGAGCAACTTTATCCCACCACCTTACACACACACATACACACACACACACACACACACACACATACACACACACACACACAAATACTTCCTGCTCTGATGTGATGCCTTAGCACAGGCTGAAGGCAAAAGATCTGAGAAGCCATGGACTAAAGCCTCTGAAACCCAGAGCCAAAATATTCTTCTCCTCCTCTAAGTTGCTTGTCTTGGGTATCTTTGTCACAGTAACCAAAAAAATCTATCAAATGCACTTTATTTATCTGACTTTATATATTATATATGAGGCTGTGGAACTTTAGGTAACTGAAGGACATGCAGAGGAGACAGAGAAACAGCCAGGAATGTGGCAGTAGCTGGGAAATCTTTGAGTCTTGCTTCTTTGATTTTTTGAGTAAGCAAGGCATAGTCTTCATATTCCCGATATTCTGATAGAGAACCACGTTGGGACCTAAAATGCTATAGTTTGTTTTCCTGAGGAAAGTGAGCCCAAAGAAATTGTGTCTCAGAATCCCCTCCCAGAGCATGACTGGGAACAGCCTGTCACTGGGCTACAGCTGGGATAAGCTGACTTTCTCTCAGACTCTGTGAGATCTGGACCTTCGTTTGATGAGTGTTGGCGCTGTGTAATAGCAGGGTTAGTTTGTTTGTTTGTTTGTTTTTGTTTTTGTTTTTGTTTTTTTTGTTTTGTTTTGTTGTTGCTGCTGCTGCTGCTGCTAGTGGTGGTGATGGCAGTGGTGGTGGTGACGGTGGCGGACCATGAGCACGAGCCTAATATATCTTTCTACCTTTAAGTTGCAATGGGCTAGTGGGCGAGAAAGATGGCTCCAGCAAGGGCAGTTGCCACCAGCCTGATAAGGTGAATTCAGCCCCTGGAACTCACATGATGGGAAAAGAACTGATACCCGCAAAGTGTCCTCTGGCCTCCAGGATACTCTGTGGCAAATCAATGCTGTAGTGACTGGCTAATCCAGGAGTTGCAGAAAGAACTTGGACTTCCATTTGCCCTCAGGCAGGAACTAGCATCTCAGTTTTGTGACGTCTAGATAGATATTAGTGGTATTTTCTAATTCAGATGTTTGCAACTTTCGAATAAGCTAAAGACTGGTAGTGTTTCCTAATCTATAGGACTCTTTACAGTTGCTAATGTCTGTAAGTTTATCAGAGGAACGCACAGCTATTTGTCTGAAATTTGGATTCTCCAGTTACACTCTAAAGAGTAAGGACACCTGTGATTCCAGTGGTGCAATAGCACACATGGTTACATCTTTGACTGAAGATATTAATTCTCTCTTAGAAAAAAGTCAAACAGCAGCTCTGTTCTATTTCGGCAGCTCCCTTTGAGCTCTTCTCTTCTTCTTAATAATTGTGTGTGTGTGTGTGTGTGTGTGTGTGTGTGTCTGTCTGTCTGTCTGTCTGTCTGTCTATCTCTGTATGTCTGTTTGTCTGAGTCTCTGTGTGTCTGTCTCTGTGTGCGTCTGTCTATATGTCTGTGTCTGTGTGCCTGTGTGCATTTGTCTGTCTATGTCTGTGTGTGTGTCTCTGTGTCTCTTTGTGTGTATGGTTGTTGGGTTTTTTATATTCTGTTTGTTTCTTTCTCTCAGTTGGCTTACTACAGATTTTGTAACCCACATTTCCTTGAACTCCTTCCTCAACCTCCTGCCTTCTCCTCCCAGGTGCTGGGATAACCACAAGTGTGCACCATCATATTTGGCTAATATTTTTTGTCTTTACAATTAATAGAAATCTGATATCATGATTAGAGCACACACAGGAGTTCTTGAAAATAGTTTTTTATATCTCCAGGTAGCAGTCTCTATTTCACTATGTCTTTACAAATTTTTCTATATAGTTCTTTTATTTACTATAAAAGACTATTATTGGAATGTGAACTATTCTATCAAATTTTGACTAATAATTTTGCTTTATAAGAATAAATATGATTTCCCTTATCCTTATATCAGTAACTATCCTTCAATGTGCATAAACCCAGATTTCTCTCTGTCCCCACCTTTACTTCAAGAGGTGAGAATACTCCAATGCTAACATTTTTAATATGTAAACAATGTATATTCTCATAAATTGTGCCCATCGCCACACTTGCCAGCTGTAAAAAGATCCAATGCAAAAGTTCCTGCTGACACTAATTATTACATTTTTTAAAAGTTTTGCTCATTGATATACAAAGTCATCTCATCTAGTTTTATTTTGTTTTATTACTAATTACATAGAAATTAATCATGTGCCTGATAATATATGTGTTGTAATTTGTCTATCACAGTAATTAAAAATCTCTCAAGCTATCGGAAATGTTTAACAGTGTCTTTGAATGTCCCAGCTTTCGTCTTCTCTACTAGTGACTATTTTGAATGTGAAAATGTCTTAAAAATCTTTATCTTCATTACCTATTTTAGCATATTTTTATTAAGATAATTCTCCTACTAACATATAACATCCTGGCCTTAGACTCTTCCCTGTCTTTTGCTGGCATTACTGACTCCTGATCGGAAGCTCCTTTGCATTCATTTGCCTGTTCCCTGTCACATGTATCTCAGTTGAGGACATTAATAGCCACACTTTTCTCTTTCATTGGATCATTTAACTAATGTATACCTTTTTTTGGGCTCAGTTAATAATTGGCAATGCTTATACATGTATTTGGTTTGTTATTTTAACATATTTGCTTGTTTTGTTTTCCCCTAATAGGTTTGGTTGGGTTTTTTTTGTTTTTGTTTTTGTTTTTGTTTTGTTTTTTTGTTTTTTTTGGTTTGAATTTGGGTAGGGTTTGTTTGGGGCTAGGAAAAGAATTTTTCCCTATTGTTTCTTTATTATGAGAAGAAAAAAGCTGATATTTATTCCTGATGTAACTAATGTTTTTCCAAAGTTGATAGTCTTTGAACTATATTTAACAAAACAGAGCTTAAGGAAAATTACTAATTTTTTAAGCTACTATAGATGTGCAACAAAGCTTATACTTGGTTTCAAGCTCTAGAATTTCTAAGGATTAATTTAATTTGAGATATTAAGGCCAAATTGCCCCACAATATTTTATAGCATAGATGATATCTATTTTAAAGAGAAGGCAACATTTGTAACCTAAATGATAACTTTTAAATTATTATAGTAAATTACTTGCCTAATTATTAGTCTAATAATCTTAGACTAAGCTATTTTAGATTGAATAAATAAGCTAAAGAATCTTAAGCAAATTATAATAGACAAAATAAATTTATTTTATAATAATTGAATAAATTTATCATATTCAGCCTACAGTAGACTAAATATTCTTACTAGTAGTTTAAATTAGTGGAACTTTATATTGTCTATTGTTTTTGTCCAAAACTGAATTCTTTGATACAACCTATGTTTCCAAATTTTCATCTTGGAGAGCATATTTTGAATCTATAGCTATCAAAGAACAACTACTGCTGTTTCTACAAACTGATGGACGTAGCTGAGTATAAAATCCTCTCAAAGGTCTTGTCTGAAATAGAAAACAAGAACAGGAAGAAATAGGCAGATGAGGAGGGAGGGTACATGGAAGAGTAAGCAAAGACAAAAAATAAGAGAAGGAAGAAGCAGAAGGAAATTAAATTCCATTCTGCTCACTATGTCCAGAACTCTTCTAAGTATTCTAAATCTATTAATTCATTTAATCCTAACAACCATAAAAAGGTATACTTGTTATTTGCATTGAACTTTTGATGAAAGCAAAACAGGAGACTGGAAAAATGCCTCACCACATTTAGAAGCATGAGGGCTGTCAGATCTCCAGCACCCATGTAAAACCTCATGCTCTTACAGTTATAAGAAAGAAAAGGATCCTGAAGGCTCACTCCCTAGTTGGTCTAGTCAATCGGTAAGCTCCAGGTTCAGTAAGGGATTCTGGATAGATAGACAGACAGATAGGTAGACAGCTAGATAGATAAAATAGTGAGTGACAGAAGACATTTGAGTCAGCTCCTACACACATGCACATGTACACACCAACCTGCACACACAAACACACAGGCACATGCAAACACACATGCACACAAGCCAACCTGCTCACAAGCATACTCACTCATGCACACACATTCATATGTAAACACACATGCACTTGAAAATACATATGTACACAGATGCACACACAAAATTTAAACAAAGTACTTAAAGAATAAAAACTTTCCTGTGCTATAATGCTAAAGTTTTAAAGAAAACTTAACAAAACTGTGTCAGGTTGTTCCCATTTTCTAAGAGGTGTTTTCCCTTTTATTTATTTATTTTTTGATGTGGTTCTTGGTCTAATCTGTCTGTTTCTTAGAGAAGTCTTATTTTATGTAGATTGCTGTCTCACATTGGCCATCTACATCCTCCGTGGCAGATTTTCTTCTTAGCAGCTAAGTTCTGGTTGAACATTTAATTTGTCTTTTACTGAATCAACTCAGCTCTCATCAGATTCTTTTCTGTTTAATGCCACAGACAATTAAGTCTCCACATCACAGACTGTCAGATTGGTTCTCTTCCTTTTCCATTCTCTCTCTGTCTCATTTATTTACTAAATCTGATGGATTAGTTATTTACTCGTCCCACAGGTAAAAGCATATACTAGCTTAGTTGATGATGAATTTTGCATGAGTCTTTCTTTAACATGTCTGTAGTTTCTAAGGTCACAATTTAATGCAGAAAAAAAAAATAAAAAGGGGGAATTACATTCACAAATTTACTGTGTGTATCAGAGGTTCTAAACTTGCCAAAGACAGTAACAGCCAAAAGCAGCTGTGCAGTGTTTATATGGAAGCTTGGAAGAAGAGGCTGGCCTTATCTATAAATGTCTATTTTATTTCCCTTGATGAACAGAAGAGGTGAGAGCTAGACCTTTTGTGAATACACAGCTTAGGCTGAGCCTAGAGCATTTCCTTCTCTGTTCTAACTATCCTGAGGCTTCGGCCTGGAAGCTTCTAGCCTTTATAAAATTTAATTCTCCAAGCTGACTGATTCAATCCAGCTTCTCTTAGATTCTGACTGAATTGCTCTGCCTGGGCTCATATTAATTTTGCAATCTGTTCTAATCTTCTGGATCCTTCTCAGTCTCTGGCTCATTCTATCTTCACCTATCTCTAGCTTGTTTTCTCTATAAACTGTCTCTGTAAAACTGCCACACACACTAGATCACACCACCACCACCACCACCACCACCACCACCTCCACCACCACCACCACCACCNCCACCACCACCACCACCATCTTTCTCTCTTTTTGCTCTTATATATGCTGTCTTCCCTTTCTGTATCTTATCTCTGTCTCATTCTGCCAAATCTTTCTCTAATTTGTCACTTTTTCTGTCCCTCAATCAAATCTCATTGTTTGGTATTAGAGGTGTGTACTAAGGGTATGTCTGTATTCCAGCCAGATCACACAGACCTAGGTCTTTGGATGTGATCCCTTGCCAGAGAGTCCTGTTGCTGGACTAAAATTTCTCTACACTTGTCTTCACCAGATCCCCAAGAGTCAACCCTTCTGCTGTCTGGAACACAGCCCATGCCAGCAATCCACTGTTCATTATTCTTACCCCTATGCTTAGCAGTTAGTCATGTGAGGTCTTCTTGAAGCATGCCAAGTATTGAGTTGGTTTCTATAAACTGCAGAAACAGTTTGCCTCCTCTCAAGAATCCAATCAGATATGCACATGGTGACTGTTCTAAGGGGAGATGGCAATGGATGTGAATTGGAAATATTGGGTAATATCAGAGAATGGACACATATTACAGAGTTATAATACATCATGTGCAAATGAAACTGGATCTATTTTGATCAAATTCAGGGTCCTCTGAACATATTGAGATGAATTTATTTGTTGTTCTTTACTTAAATCACATTAACTGATCAGTGGTTATTTTGATCTTAATAAAACTTTGTCTGTCTTCTAAGTGATCACTGAAATACGGTAGTAAACTACTTGTTTCTCCTCACACCTGTATATATCAGTGTAATTCAAAAGCAAACCTATAATATAGCATTCAATGAAGTTAGAATCCAAACCCAACAGTAAAACCTGTCCCTGCTCACACATAAAGAAAGCAACCATAAGCACAACTAAATGTGCACACTGCCACACCCACTCCAGTGGAGTCTGCGTGACAAGTCCAAAAGCTTGCCCTCGGTCCTGAGGCACAAAGTTTCATGGAAACGTGTATCCTGGAGCATCTCTGGCATCCCATAAAGGATATGCTCCAGATTTGTCCTTGCAATAGTCAGTGAATGGTTCTGCATGCTTTTCTTCAGTATTGTTTTATTATAGGTATCCCCAAGAAATGATTTAACAAATAGCTAGTTAGATTGAACATTGCTTCCTCCCCTTCACCAGTTTCCCAATGTCCTAGGCAGTCCTTGAGCTGACCCTGGGCTTGGAATTTAGTAAGAATGTTACTTATTCAGATAAATTGTCTCCAGTATTGAAAGAGAGATAGTGAAAGAAATAAGGCATTACAATCTACTAAATAGAGTTAGAAATTTCAGGGCAAGCTTAACAAAGTAAGTTTAGATTTCTTATTATAGTCATGTATGGCAGACTACATTATATAATGAAAGTTTGGTTGGCTCCTCTGGTAAATGGAGGTCCCCCACAAACATTTAAAATACAGCTGAGTCATTCCCATATTCAGGAATTTACAATGGTTTTTAGAAGAAGACTGGGCTGTGGCTTAAGAAGGAACTAGAGCATTATGTTGCTCATGAAAAGGTCAGCAAGTACGGACCCTCCCTAGTACATACTTTCACTAGCCAAGAAGTATAGCACAGTTACATTGCCTGGTTCCTGTCCGTCTTTATGTATGCATTTTTCTGTTTTGTGAAAAGAAACATTATTCATTGGGTAACCTCAATGTACCTTTGCTGATATATCACCTAACTTTCTTATTTTCTTCTGTATTATAAGTCTGATGCTCACTTTGAGAAATTACATTCAGATCCAACACTCTCTCTTGTGTTCGTGTCTGTTTGTCACTCACCGAATCCTTGTCCACCTGAGTACCAGGACCCTGATTTCTCCCGTGGGTTGAGGGATTGACTGAGTCCAGTCCATGGCATGCATACCATTTCCTTTCTTTTGGAATGAACCATTATAAAATACCTGAAAATTGTTTGATAAGTTAAACAAGAGCTGAAAAAGGAAAAGAATAGGCTAATTTTATATATACACATATAAAATATGAATAAATAAAGGTCATATTTAGTATGCAATATGAGTTTAGTGGAGATTTGACACATGAAATAGTATACCCACATAGTTATACCTCAATTTCAGTATGCATACACGTATTTATGCCAGTGTTAATTTGCAATTTGAAAACTCACTGGTGGGAGTGTATATGAAGCACCTGCATCAGAGATCCATTCACCATGGAGGTCATTGTCCCACTCTGACAATAACACGGAGTCCAGAAGGAGGAAAGCAGTGGAAATTCAAAAGCTTTACACATGGCTGCAATAAGAGACTCTTTTCTCAATTTGCTGATGACCTGGCCTCTAGATTAATAGTAATCAGATACCATATGCTGAGTTCAACCCCTACAGCTTCCATGTCTGTCTCCTTCAGACTTGGGCTGCTGGGTCAGCAGCTTCAGCTGCTTTTGGCAGTGTTTTAATTTTTCACAAAAATCCTTAGAGTAATTTCAAATCAGACTGAGTTTTTTTAGATAGCCTTTTAATCTAAGGGCTTTCATATCTTAGCCAGAACATCGGAATACCAAACAAAGCTATAATAGCCGCATATATTATATTCATTTAGATATTTGCTTGAGATGTATAAATATCCTCTCACGGGCTACCAAGGAGTCTGGTCAGTTGACAGTCTAGTATGTTTTTATGTACATGTCCACGTCTGATTTTCAGCATCTGGTTTTACTGGTAATATTAACTGGATCCTTGGATAGTATTTCAACAAAACCGAGACCTCAAATGCTTAAAAACCATTGTTCTCTATATTTCATTCCAAATTTTCATAGAAACATCACCATTTTCTGCTGAAACAAATTAAGATTCATGAAAGACACAAAAAGAGAAAGAAGAGCTCTGGTTTATGTCGAACATGACCGGTGTTTTTCAGCTAAGTAAGAGTTGGTGAAATATTATTGGATATCTAGAAAGGCCACACTCAGAGTTCCCTGGAAGCTTTAAGATACTTTTAATTTAAAGAGAAAAGTGGCCTCAAAATCTGCTTTCATTTTTCTGATAACAGCAAAGAAAAATACAATTTCTTATTATCTGAAAGGCTTTGAACTTGCAAACCAAATCTTTAGTAAGTGAGAGAACAAGAAGTGAACCTATCCTATTGACTTAGGACTTTCAGAAAATATTCTTCTTAGCCTTGTACAAGTGAACTAACTTGGAAAGACACCTTCTCAGAGGTAGGCCCTGCCAACTCCTGGGGCTTAAAAGCCCTGCTTGGAGAAGCTGGTCCCTTATATCATCTCTAATAATTCATTTATGGAAAATGACCTTGTTGTGTAACTCAGTTTGGAACTGTTAATTAAAATTAATGAGCATCTCACTGTTTTGTGCTGGCTTAGTTCTCAAATCAAGCTAGTTTAATCTGGACTGGTCTGACGTCCTGCTTGTATGGGGTTGACATTCTGCCAAGAAGCCACAGTTAGGCAGTGGAAGGTTAACATCTGAGCTGGGGAGTAACAGAGTTGGGAAAGTTGAGTGGGACATGAACAACCCAAAGTGGACTGATGGGGACAAATCAAAAGCTGTAGCAAATTTTCAGTTACCAGTGTTGGGGACAGGTAATTCTGCTGTCAGAAAGATTTCTTTTGTATTTTTCAGCTATTAAAACATATGCAAAGACATTGGAGAACTTTCCTGTAACTGGACTTGGTTTTCAAAAACAGGCAGATCAAGCGATCTTGTCAGAGTCTGGCAGTCAATCTTCTTTCTGTCCATTCTGAATCTTAAGAGCAAAAATAATAACAACTTAGATTTTTCCCTATGAAGTACCTGATATTAGGGGACACTGGAAACAGGAAATATTCAAGCTGTTTCAAGAGGCAAAAATCAGGAAAATAGGAAAAATAATTTTGAGAGAGTAACAATCTAGAAAAGTATGTTATTTCTAGAGTTTTTACAAAGCTGTAAGAGGAACCTCACACAGCTTTACACAGCTGGCCCTAGAAAAATGATGAGCACATATCCCAATGAATCAGAGAAGACCCAGAAATAAACTCATGTAATGTGGTTATTATTTTCATTCTAAGGCAGAAATACGTTTTTTTGACTTAATAGTGCTGAAACAGTTCCATGTCTACATAATAAGAGAAATGTTATGATTTTTACCTTGTGATCCAACATAAAACACAACTCACAGTAGATTATGTAACTACATATAGAACTATAAAAATGTTAGGAGAAAATCTTTAGGGAATTCAAACACACAGGGATTTATTAGGCATGGCACATAGAGTATTTGCCATAAGAGAGGACTGTGCCATGGTAGGGGACTGTGCCACAGGAAGGGACTGTGCCATGGGAGGGGACTATGTCATGGGAGGGGACTGTGCCACAAGAAGGGACTGTGCCATGGGAGAGGACTGTGTCATGGGAGGGGACTGTATCATGGGAGGGGACTGTGTCATGGGAGGGGACTGTGTCATGGGAGGGGACTGTGCCATGAGAGAGGACTGTGCCATAGGAGGAGACTGTGCCATGGGAGGGGACTGTGCCACAGGAAGGGACTGTGCCATGGGAGGGGACTGTGTCATGGGAGGGGACTGTTCCGTGGGAGGGGTTAGTGTCATGAGAGGGGGCAGTGCAAGTGGGTTCCATACAAACTGTTTTTTAAAAACATGATTAAAAGAATGACTAGTCACACGCTAGGAGAAAGTATTTTTACATTCATGGTAAAAAAAAAATCCTGCGACTTTTTTATTAATGTGACAGCAAACAATCTATTAAATAAGCATATATGTCACCACAGAAGATATGCACACTGCAAGTAAATACACAGTTTCTAAGCATCATGCCCCTGTAGAGTAACACATTCAAAAAACAATGAGATATAACTAAACACCATTAGAGTGGCCAAAAACTTAAATGTTGTTTAAAATCTTCAACGTCTCAGACATCAAGGGTGAGAGCAAGCAAATCAGCATAAGTTTCAAAAGCAGCTTGGCGGTTTCTTAAAAACATAAACAGAATGAGTTGGTAATCGGACTTTTGGGTATTTGCATAAGTGAAATGAAAACTTATATTTATATAAAACCTGTGTGTAGATGCTTATGGCAGCATTCCTTGTAGTTACTAAAAACTGGAACCAACCCAAATGTCCCACAATGAGAGCATAAACATATATACTGTAGTGTGGTCATGCAATAAAGTATTACTAATTAATAGAAAGAACCAACTATTGATACCCATAAGAACTTGATATCATCCTTAGTGAGATAACAAAAGAAGTCACTAGATATGCACTCACTGATAAGTGGATATCAGCCCCAAAACTTAGAATACCCAAGATACATTTTGCAAAACAACTCGAAAGATTCTGGAATGCATCATTGAAAAAGAGAAAGTCCACTTTAAAGGCAATTACATGGTATTCTTCCATTTATACTATGTGCTTGTAAAGGTAAAATGGTAAGAAAACAAAATGTCTAGTGATTGTGAAGGCCTGGGACCTGGGAAGGGAGTTTACTGCAAAGGACCATGGGGCAGCTGAGCTTTGCTAGAACTGCTCTGGAGACTAGAGATGGTGGAGGGTCAGCAGTTATGCCATTGTGTTGTTTGCAAATTTTAAATGAGACACTGGGTATTGAGGGAGATGTACCAGTACCAGGCAAAGTTTCAGGCTGCTGAGGCGTGAGGGATAGTGGAGGTATGCATGGGAGCAGCACAGGCCAGGGTGAAAAGATAATGTCTATATCTTGTGATCTTTGGAACTTGATATATTTAGGTCTGTGAGCATGTTACTAAGTCCTCTAAGCCACGTGGGTTCTGTGATACGGAGATGTGTCAGACCCACCTCATGGTGTCCATGTGCTTCATCTCAGCACAGCTGCCACCTGCATCAACCAGTCAATGGGAGCTATAGCTGCAGTCTCTGGCACTCTGTCTCAGCCTCAGGACACACTGACAGTATATAATCACAAGAGCGGGTGTCTCATCTTCTGGCATTCTGTACTAGGCCCTTGGAGCACCAATAAGCCAGCTGAAATGTGGCCTGGAAATGTTGGAAGGTTAGAGCCCAAGATGAGCACACACACACACACACACACACACACACACACACACATACACGTTGACTATATAGTCCCCCATAGTCCTGTCTAGTCCCTCTCACCTCCCACTGAACCCCTCCTTGCCAATTGCCAACTGTTCTCCAGGAGACGTGCTGTGCTGTTTGATCTTCTCATCAAACTGAAGATCAGGCACACAGCAGCAGTTGTGAGAACATAAACATGTTTTACTCCACCACCATCTCAGCCTTACTCCTCCTTATTTTGCTGAGAGCATCCTTCAAGGAGGCTGCCCATATCACTGCCCATGTCAGGTTTTGCTTCAAGAGAACTAAGGTAATGGGTGTTTTCAGTAAGCTGCATTGGAAAAATGCAACCAAACCAAGTAACTTATGAAATGTTCATTTCCCATGTTCCCAGCCCTACATCCCTTGCTAAGTTCCACTTCTAGAGCCCACTGCTCTGCAGTCCCATACAGCTGTGCAGTGCAGCACTTACAGACACACATTCCAAATTTTGCTGACTGTGGCTGTGTGTTGTGATCATGTGTTATGATCATGTTCAGCCCTGAGATCTTCACCCAGCTGCCATACAACAGAAAATCTCTGTTTTAACATGTGGATGGGAGCCAGCCATATGGCTCAGCTGGTTAAGGTACTTGCCACCAATCCTGATGACCTCAGTTTGATTCCCAGAACCTACACCGTGGGAGGGAAGAACTGGTTCTTTAAAGATGGTCTTCAGATCTCCACATGTGTGTCATGATGTATACACGCACACACTCTCACACACACATATACTACACACACATATATTACTGTATGTTCTTCACTGTACATCTCTGATCATTTCTTCTACTCCATGCTCTTTCCTCTCACTCACAACAGCTTGGCTGCAGATGTGCTGGTGTGAGCCTTCAGGTCCCCAGACCCAGACTCACCTTCAGTGTTCACAGGAGTTTTTTTATTATCTATGCAAAATTAAGCCACTGTGCCCAGGAATCAGTTTGAAGGGACATAGGGCATCCTCTGTCCCATCCAGGGGCTGGTATTTTAAAACTCCTCAAAGATCTTTCTTTGGCTGTTTCTTCTGCCTCAGGCTCTCATCTGCAGTTGCTTAGACAAGAGCTTGTAACTATTTGATAGTATAAAACTATCAAAACTTAACCCCAGCTGGTGGAGCAAATACGTCCCATTGTAACAAGATTTAGCAAACAGATACCTTTGTGAAATATTGTTGTAGTCTTTAAAATGAGATTATTATCTATCTATGGCACCTACATGTGGTTATGATAGCAGGCTGTGCTTTTGATGGTTTTATAGCTTATACCTGCGCCGTCTAATAGATCGCTCTGTTGATGGAAGGGCTCTATATCTGCTGGCCATGGAGTACTCTAAGTGTGTGCAGCTGTGAAACTGAACTTTTAGCACCCTTTTAGTTCATTTATACGTGCCCATTGTCTATAGCTGTATTGGACAGGCTTAAAACCTCCTTGCTGTAGAAATTAACTTGTGTATCTTTCTTAAAATTACATTTATATATTTCAATGTGTGTGTGTGTGTATGTGTATACATGTTTGTGTGAGCATATGCTCACATATACCATAATGTGAGTGTAGAGTTTAGAAGACAGATGTGGAAGATCATTTTCTACTTCCACTATGGAGAACAGGGATCAAACTCAGGTCATCAGGCTAGGGAGCAAACACCTTCACCTGCTCAGCTACCTCACCAGCCTCTAAACCAGCCTCTGTTATGGACACTCTGCAGAGTTGCTCTCTGTGATTTTTGTTGATTGGAAATTACAGAGTAGAGTTTGTTAGCAAACACTGATCCTTTAATCTCTCCTTGTATAATTATTGGCATATAAAATAATTTGATAGTCTGAAGTTTATAAGTATCCCAAGTAAATTAGGATATTTAGCTTAAAGCCGTAAGAACAGAATGAATAAACAAAAACCAAGTTATCAAGATACGCTGAAAAGGAAGGTTTTCCTCCAAACCTAAATAAATGCATGATTCTATTCCAGCTTCTGTATAGTCTACAGCTCACTCAGGAAGAACTGCCTTGAGCCAGATTCTTAAATAAACCTGGGCTTCTTACATTGTTTTCCCTCTCTGATTTGGAAATATGGAGAATCCCCCAAAAGTCCATCTTCTGCTCCTGAACTTACTCTCCATGTAATTGTTGAAAGTCTGAAAACATGAGGGTTTTCTTTTTCTAGACAATCTAGCCTAGTTATAATCTGTCAGCATGCAAATCATTGACGATACAGGTAACCATAATTAATAAACTCATGTGATCTACACCTATGCCAGCTTGCTCAGTCTTCACCTCCCTCCAACACTAATGTAGAAGAAAGGATGAAGAATTCAGCAGAGGAGAAGAGAAATATGAGAAACCCATTGTCCAGTGGGATGCACATAGCTTGGATGAGTTGTTTCATTCTTGAAAATACTTGAAGTAGGCCTGAAGTGTTCTTATGACAACCACAGGAGTTATAAGCATGTGAGTCAGCCTCCACAATATACAAGAATAGTGAAACACACACACACACAAAGTGTATATAATTTTCCATGTCAACCTAAAAGCTACTGCAAATGAAAATAAAAATAAGGTATTAATCTACCTGTCTACTACAAGCATGATCTCAAATACCAAGTGACTTGGTAGCTGTTTTCAAAGTCTGCTTTTTACCTGCCTTGCTCAGTGTGGCATAAAGACAGGATTGCTTTATCTCTGCAAACTTGTTTTCTGCTCTAGGGTGATGAGTTCAAAACCCAACCACTTCTGTTGATTTTGATTATGTTCCAGAACACTCAGCACACAGCACCTATTTTAGTATCTCTGGAACCTGTTTTATCACCTGCATCCCATGAACAGGTACTCATCTGTAGGTCATCTAGACCATGGAAATAGGTCAGCCAATCTATGTCTATGTGTATCTGCCTGTCTGCAGTGGGTTTCTCCACTGAAGCGATAGCTGGCCTTGCGTTCTCCACCTTTCTGCTTCAGGCTCTTCACTGCTGGAATTACAGGAGTGTTCCACATCTGGCTTAGCATCATCTTTTACTCCTCTTAGAGAAAACAGGGTAACCAAACCCATTAACTGAATCCTCCATGCTTGCTATGGCCAAAGCGCATCTTACTTCCTAAGCAAATGCAAGGTCTCCCTACCATTCTCTCTAGCTTTAGTATCCCTCCCTTCAATCCACGTTCCACTGTTACTGTCTAAGTCTTCAAAATTATTTTTAGTATCTTCATTGGCTCTTCCTGAATTTCACGGCATTAAGCCATTGGAACAGTGTTCACCTCACCTTCTCCCTCGTTACTTCCCTGCTGATGCATGCTCCCATCCTCTGTCTTGATCATACACTCCTATCTTGATTGTTGGTTGCAGGGATTCATTCTATCTAACTCTGTTGTAGGACATACTCTCCTTCACACACTATCTGTGCATCTCACTCAGTTAAGTCTGTCCCATGTGGCCAACTGTCCATGTACTAAGTCCCTGTGATCTCCAGGACAAATGTTGTTCACTCTATTCACTAGTTTTTAGATGCCTGTGTGGGAGGGCAGAGTACGTGTGAGACACCAGACCATTGCCTGGTATATATGTGCTCAGTGACTCTGAGCTGTATTACTATGTATGTTTTTATTATTGCCACTGCTAGTAAGAGAATAATTCTGTAGCATGCTGTCTTTAAATTGATGTATTCTCAATATGTAAACCCCTGTAGGATAATTCCCATGTGCAGCTGCTTTCGGTGCAGTTTGCGGAAGCATACAGTGGAATGAGTTATGGGGGCATGAAATAATTATTATGAGTGTGGAAAACAGGTTTAGCATTAAAATGCTTTTATAAAATCTTTACCCAATTTATGTGTACATCCAAATTATAATATATTTAGTTTCTTCTCAGGGTAGCAGCCCTCCTCCTACCCATCTGTCATGTCAGGTTCACTGAGCAAATGCTAATTTACCTTTTTGATATACCATTTGACAATTTCTGATCTCAGCTATTGCACACAAGGTTGCACACCAGTGAATTAAATTTGAATCCATATTATCAAGTGTATATTTAGAATAAAACTATTTGCATCTTCCGTCAGCAAACACTTTAGAAGTAAAGTTGTATATCACATGAGCCTATGCAAAAGATAAAATGGGGCAGAAAAAAAGCCATGATCACCTACTGCCTAGGAGGTGAGTGTATGGACTCAGTCAGTCCACAGAGCTCCCTTGGACTGGTCTTCTCCAGCTTGCTTCTGGGTGCCCCTCCCACTAATCCGTTAACTGGAAAGGGCGTTCTTTGTGTTCTAATTATCTCGGCTCCCCATGTTAAGTATGCTAAAAGCTAAACACAAGCAATCATAATCTTATCCTTGTAGTCTGTTTTATCTGCCAACTCCTCAGAGATAATTAACCTGTATTGAGAGAAGCAGTCTTTGCTTAAAATGAATTTTACTAATGTGAGGGAGAAATGCAGTAAGAATTCCAACAGCCTACCATTTGGTGCAAAAACACAGATAAATAGGCACCAGCAACTGTTTTATTGAAAACAAAGGAGAAAATTGCCTGCATTTACTTTTATTGCATCAAATACAATACTTTTAAGCATGCCAGCTATTTTTGTTTTCTCTTTAATTTAGATATTACTTTTAATTAATCAAGAGTATTGGACATTTTATTTTAAATTGAGAATGGTGATTTTTTTAATATTTCAACATAAAAATATTCACATTTTTTTTTATTGCTAGACTCAATGATAGAACAAAGTGTTAAAGATACAGGAAGAGCTACAGGTGGGGAAGACACAAAATAAGAGCACAGTAAAGGGCAAACACCATTTCCTAAGCACCAGGAGGGGAAGGCTAAAGCAGCCTCGTTGCTTTATTGACTGTTGCACTTTTAGAAATGTACACAGAAGGAGTGCTTGCGGCTCCTGTAAAGGACTGGTTTAATTCCCAGCACCCACATGGTGGCATCTTCAAATTCAGAGTCAGTCACAGAAAGAGACCTAGAAGCACAGCTACAGGTAACGCGACTCTTGGTTCACACGCGCAGCTCCTCAGAGCCTTAACGTTCCGTGCAGAGGGCACAGCCCTAAAAGCCACTCCCTGGAGCCCTGGCTAACAGCAAAGGGACGCAGCCTGTCCACAGGGCAGTAAAGCACCAACAGGAAGCTGCCTGGCCAGGGGCCTCCTCTGCACATCACACTGACCACGCCTGAAACGTTTCCCATTATCTGCTCAGCTCTCCTCCCTTTCTTCCAATTTCAGAAAATTGATCCCTCACCCAAGTTGCTACTTTCACTACTCTGCCCAATGTGGAATTATGAATTTACCATGGCTTGATTGATTGATTGATTTTTGTTAAGCTACTGCAGTCTTTTCATCTGAATTGGGATCCATAATCCAGATCCAGAACTTGGTTGTTCTGCAATGCTTATAAAATTGTGCAGGTTCAAATGGCCAACTGCGGATCTGTTTTACCATTGTTTGTTAGACGTTGTTTTGCAAATCATGTTAAATAATCCTTTTCTGGGGTTCCTCAGAAATCATTTGTTATACTAGAGCAAAAATATAAGATAAATATTTTCTCATTACCTAAAACTAGACTGCTAATGTTCAAGCATATTTCTCCCTAAAACATTACTTGATATTAATTAGTTAACTCATCATGGTTTTAAATGCTAACCATAATCTGCAGCTTACAACAGCCTGCCTATCTAATTATGACTCTGTGATCCATCTCTTCTGTCTCCATGTGCAAGACTTCTTTCTATAAAAGCCAAAACAGTTTGTCCTCATCATCTGTCTGCCTCTCCTGCTCTCCATCTCCCAGGTTGGTGACTGTCTTGTAGACTATATGATGGCCGTTGATTGCTGTCTTGCTGACATATTTTTGTAAGTATTTTTGGCAGGTCATTGTTCAGTAAGCTTGCTGTCTTCCTCACGGAGGTTGTATACCTTAACACTTCCCTTCTGCAGCTGAACTCTCCCATCTGTCTCCAATTAATTATCTTCGTGAAAAGGAGACATCAATTGTAGTCAGAAACATCAGTTTTTAATAATCCATGACTTGGTGCAATTCAAACCACACTACCAGTTTTATTATTTTTGTTTGTTTTGTTCTGTTAAGATCAGTAATCTCTATTTTGCATGACAAGGGTGAGGTGTTTAAGAAGATGTACTCTGGAGCCAGGCTTTAGTGTTCTGTCCATCCCACACTGTACTACTGTTCCTGGTTCTCTCTGAGCCTCTATCTCTTGATAAAACCATGAGTATATTTAGATGAAGTTCTCAGAGAATTGCGTAGCAAGCAGTAAGAATGCAGGGGTGGGACACTGTCACTATTTCTATTTCATGTCATTGCTCAGTATTCTCCAACTGTATACTGGTGAATGCTGACATATTCACCAGTATACACTGCGATATCCACAAAGATGCAGCAAATCCTAGCTACCACCTCCAGACAAACAAATGCATATGGGTGCATACTCTCTTCTCTTTCTCCCCTCCCTCCCTCCCTCCCTCCCTCTCTCCCTCCCTCCCTACACACACACACACACACACACACACACACACACACACATGCATACTGCCACCCTAGCCACACTGAAGCACTGACTAAAAACCAAGCCCCTGTGCTCCATCCAATGGATGGCTGTGAGCACCCACTTCTGTATTTGCCAGGCACTGGCAGAGCCTCTCAGGAGACAGCTATATCAGGCTCCTGTCGGCAATATTTTGTCGGCATCAAGCTGAAGAAGTTTGCAAACCCATAGGAGGAATAACAATATGAACTAACCAGTACCCCTAGAGCTCCCTGGGACTAAACCACCAACCAAAGAAATCATACGGTGGGATTCATGTCTCCAGCTGCATATGTAGCAGAGGATGGCCTAGTCGGCCGTCGATGGGAGGAGAGGCCCTTGATCTTGTGAAGGTTCTATGCCCCAGTATAGGGAAATGAGAGGGCCAAGAAGCTGGAGTGGGTAGGTTGGAGAACAGGGGAGGGGGAGGGCACAGGAGATTTTTCAAGAGGAAACTAGGAAAGGGGTTAACATTTGAAATGTAAATAAAGAAAATATCTTAATAAATAAATAAATAAGGTCCTAGACCTGATAGACTGAGTGCTTACACGCTTGGCGTTTGCAGAGAGTCATCTAATCTTTTCCCTTATGAGCGAGCATAATTTTGAATTGTATGATAAATGTGTGAGAATAAAATATGCATTAAATCATTTATTCACTTAGAAAAATGAATATTCCTTATACTGTGTCAAGTATAGGCCAGAGAGCTGAAGGATGGGCTGGAGAGATAAATCAGTAGTTAAAACACTTTTCCCACAAGCGTGAGGACCAGAGTTCCAATCCCCAGATCTTATCTAAATTCTGAGTGTGCAAAGTTGCCTTTATGCAATGCCACACTGGGGAGGGAAGACAGGCAATCACTGTAATGTGACACAGATGGAAGGTGATTAACGAAATAGCTCCACTCCAGTTGGTGGAGCTAACCGCAAATGCAGTGCTTTGATTTTTAAAAAAAAAAAAAAAAAAAATTTATTGGTTATTTTATTTATTTACATTTCAAATGTTATTCCCCTTCCCAGTTTCCCCTCCGAAAACCCCCATCCCACCCTCTGCTTCTATGAGGGTGTTCCCCCACCCACTCACTCACTCCTGCCTCACATCCCTAGCATTCTCCTACAATGGGGCACCACACCTTCACAGGAAAAAGAGCCTCCCCTCCCATTGATGCCAGATAACTCGCAATCCTCTGCTACATGTGTAGCTGGAGCCATCGGCCCCTCCATGTTTATTCTTGGGCTGATGGTTAATCCCTAGGAGCTCTAGGGGCCTGAAGCCTCCCATTGCTTTGATTTGTAACTAAATACAGTCCTCGCTGCCTTCTATACTTTGTGTGCAGCTGCCATCTGTGAACACACAGGGATTTCCAACAGTGCTGTTTCTTTCCACATATGTTTAAATGCACCTTTTCCTTACCTTTTCATGTCTAAACTCACAATATACTCTAAAATTATTGCAATTAATTAGCTTTTTTCTTCTTCCTTTATGCTAAAGAATTAACACAAGCTTAGACTCACTAAAATACAACATTACCATTCCAGATAATGAATAGCCAGTAATTTCTGATGGCGATGGATACCTAATTTAATGGGTCAGAGTGGTTTATTCTGCTCCTTATGTTTAGTTTTCAAGCACAGACTTTAAGAATATTGAGAAGATAGCTATGGATGATGCAGGGACATAGCTTTAGGTGACAGCCTAAAGACTGTCCTTTCTTGCTATGCTATTTTCAAATGACTGTTAATATGTAGTTTTCAAATGAAAACAAACAGGACTGGGTTGTAGCTGAGTGTTCAAGACACTTGTCTGGGCGATCACAGCCCTGGAGTTGATCACCAGCTCCATATAGACAAGGTGTAGTACACACACCCACAACCTTAGCATTCGAAAAGATGGAGGCCGGAGGATCTGGCTCTTAAGATCACTCTTGGGTGTCTATAATGACTTTGAGACAAACCTTAGATATCATGAGACTCTTTGAAAAGTATAGATATGTTCATCTCATTTCAACATTTGCTCACAACTTGAAATAATTACATATTATCACAAAGCCTGAGTTTCACCATGTATTCACAACGTGTCCAAAAATACCCCAAAACAATATTCAAACTGATCTTTCATAAAGGAAAGAAGGAAGGATGGGAGGGAGGGAGCGAGGGAGCGAGGGAGGGAGGGAGGGAGGG
>NC_034609.1:1437622-1439800 GCF_900095145.1 Mus pahari
GAGGGAGGGAGGGAGGGAGGGAGGGAGGGACAGAGGAGAGGCTCATGTTTTGAGAGTGTGAGCACAGGACATTTAGACTTAACGTTGCATGTTTTCTGTTAATGCAGGTCAATATAAACACAGCATTTGACTTAACACAGATTAATTGGTGCTTCAGGTCAGCCCCATGTTTGCTGTTGACATCCATAAACTTGCCTTTTTTAAGAGAAATATTTGGTTTTAAAATGGTATCTTACTGTCAAGAATGATACAAGCCTCCTAGTAACTTGCTACATTTCACCCTTACCTTTTGATTGATTGTTCTTGATACACTCCTCTGTGGGCCAGATCAGAATGTATTACATAAAATAATATATAAACATAAAACTAAAGGTTCCCCACAATTTCATACAAGTGTGCCAGTCAGATTGTATAATCTACTCCAGTCTATCAAATCTTGTACTGCATAAGGAACTTCCTTTAATGCAACCTGCTGCACCATGGAGCCTCAAGTTTAGAATTTCCAAGTCATCTAAAAATGGTACAGCCTGACCCAATCTGGCATAACCAATCATTGCACTCAGTGCAGATGTTCAAGTCACAATGGGATGCTGCAGTGACTAAAGTCAGAGAGGCTGATACAACAGCATCCACCTCTAGTCCCAGGAACACAGAGGAGATAGAAGAATCCCTTGTTGGTTCTGTATTAAAAGGTTGATGCTCAATTTGAACATTACATTCAGATTCTACACGCTCTCTCGTGTCGGTCTGTCACTCACAGAATCCTCGCTCCTCGGCAACCGAGACCCGTTCCACACAGATAGGAGACCCCAGAAAGGAGGTAGTCTGTGGCAGAAAGTGGAAACTATTTTTCTCTTTTTTTCCTAGAAATGACTAAAGACACTGAATTAATATTTTTTTAAAAATATCAATTTTAAAATGTTAGGATTACACAAAACTAAGGAAATGTCCTATGTCTGTCCATTAGGTGATCAGTGCATTGAAACATTACTCATTATTAAAAGAGGAATAAACTCTTGATATGTTCTACAATACTAAACACAAGCCTTAATAATATTACGCTAAAGGGGAAAAGTATGTCACAAAACCATATATTTTTCATCATCTTATTTATATAAAATCTTCAGGATAAACTAACTTAAGGAGACACACAGCTTGTCAACAAGTGCCTCAGGATATGGGGTAAGTGGCCTATGACTGCTAGTAGCTATGAATGAAAAAGGAATGAAAACATACTAAAGTAGGGATGGCCATGGTCAAGGGGCACTGGTGAGCCAGCTCTGAGGGTGAGGGTAAGGGGGATCCAGCCTTGCCACTCGCAACTTATCTGCTGTGAAATAGCATGTTTGCAGGAGTAATGCTGCACCACCACCACCATCACCTCCTCCAGCAGTTGGGAGACCTGGCTCCAGGATCATGAGAACAAATGAACTGGCTCTCTCCCTTGCCGGCTGCAGCACTTAAGAGAGTGAGCCCTGCTCCTCACCTGAGGAGCACAGACCTAGTAGAGAAGGACAGGTGAGCCAGCCTCTAGGGTAAGAACATAGGAGAACTGGCCCTGCCACTTGTCTTCCATAAAGTGGCTGTGGGTGTGTGGCTGAGGCCTTTGCTCCTTGCCCCTTACCACATGCGGTAGTCAGGAAGGCTGGCCCCGCCCCCTCACTGACTGTAGCACTTGGGAGAACAGGCCCCACACCTCACCTGGGCATCACAGTGCAGCTGGCCCTGACGGCCATGGCATTGGGTGACCTAGCAGGAGCAGTGCTCATCCTCTTTGTACAGATAAAGAAGAGTCAGCTAGCTGACCAGCTCAGCTGGCAGCCAGGCCTAGACCCAGGGCTCTAAGTGGGCCCATCCCCAAATCTATATCATCTTCAAATGATTAGGATCTGTGAAAGGGCCAGTCCTACTGATCCAAAGCTGCAGGATCTCCATGACATAGGGCAACAACATGATAACTGGGAGGAGTCCTGATGAGGATGCAGTATTGATGGTGTCACAGAAGTGAGACGTCAAACCAGACCAGTAACTCATGGCAAGGAACACTTGCAAGTGAAGATGTGTGGACAGAGGGATATACTGTGGAATACACTGTGACACACTACTGCTTCCACGATGAGATGGTTTCTATGATTTAAGAGTGTGTGTGTGTGTGTGTGTGTGTGTGTGTGTGTGTGT
>NC_034609.1:1439890-1450027 GCF_900095145.1 Mus pahari
ATGTGTGTGTGTGTGTGTGTGTTATTTAGGAGGGAGGTTGCAAGGGTGAAGGGCAGATTTGAGGGGCCAGAGAGATGTGTAGAACTGGAATGAGTGCTGTAAAACTCACAGAGAATCAATGGAAAGATGAAAATAGGAAAAAAATGTGCTAAATTTAGGCTGCAGTAACAGTGAAGCAATTAGAATATGAACTAAATTGTATGCTTTAAGCTAGTGAACTGAGTAGTATGTAAATTACATGTAAATAACACCATTTCAGAAGAAAAGTAAATAAAATACAGACAGAAATATTTCCTCCTGCCATGCTAAATGCTTTTCTTCATGGTAGAGAGCGGAAGGTTTTGCTGCAAGTAGTGAAATGGGATTTTTTTTTTTAACCAGGGAAAGGGGATATTTCTGCAGCAGAACCTTACTGCAGATAAAGTAAGAAAGAAGCCTAGGTTTAAACAAATTGTTCTAGTACCTAATTAGTACCTAAACCTTAGATGCATCATTAGGTTGTTTACAGATCTCTCAGATGGTTTTAATACCAGCACTTTTCACTATATACTGCCTTGGCAGTGTCTCAGGGGTTCTAATAGATTGTGTTTCTATGATCATTTGTCTCTAGGAATTTAAATATTTTCCTTTCTGGTGTCTTAAAGACATACCTTTCATTTAAAAATTTATTGTTTAGTCTCCAAGTGCTTTGTCATTTCCACAGCTTCTCATATTATTATTTTCTAGACTCACTGCACTTGTACTCTGATAGGACACAAGGACACATTGCAATCTTTTGTATATGTTAAGATTTGATTTGTATCCTATTATGTAATCAGTTTGGGAGAAGGTTCCATGTGCTACTAAGGAAAATACATGCATATTTTCTACCTGGCATATGAAATTCTATGATATATGTTAAGTGCACATTAAGATGTTTATCTCTGAAGTTTCTTTATTTGTTTTTAGTTTGGAAACCTATGTAGGTATGGGGTGGAATGTTGAACTCACACACTATTATTGTGTCAGAACATATTTGGCCTTTGTTCTCTTTTAGTTTTTTATTTATTTATTTATTTTGATTAAAAATAAGGGCTCTGTTATTCAATTCATGAATGTTTACAGTTGTTACATGTTCTTGATTTATTGTTCCTTTTGATAATATGTAATATCTCATTTAATCTCTTCTAATTTGTTTTTTGGTTTATTTTGTCTGCCATAACGCTAGCTACACTTGCTTGTTTACATTTTCCGTTTGCCTGGTTGGTTATTTTCTAGCTACACTTGCTTGTTTACATTTTCCGTTTGCCTGGTTGGTTGTTTTCTAGCTACACTTGCTTGTTTACATTTTCCGTTTGCTTGCTTGGTTGTTTTCTGCCTGTGGATACTAAGCTTTTGGATATCTTTGTTGATAGTGTGTTTCTTGGAGATAACATATAGTTGTCGATCTTTGATGTTCAATCCAGTCTGTCTCTTTTTAGTGGCAGGTTGGAGCCTTTTACATTTAAAATTGTTACAGAAAGTAGATTACTTTTTGCTGGAAATGTATTATGTCATGCTCTGTTTTGCTGGATTATTAGTATTTCTTTCCCTTCTACAGTATTGAGAGTTTCCTGAGTTGCTATTTTGGAAATGGTTGTTTCTGCTCCCAGACTGGTTTGTGTATTGGTTGTTTTCATAACGTGTATGCCTCCATATACCCACATGAGCAAGGCTGTCCCTCTCCCTCCTGCAGAGTATTTCATTAAGAATCATTTGCTTAGAATTAAGAATTCATTAAGAATCTTAGCTTACTTGTCATGAAAATAGACATCTCATCTAGACAATGAGAAAGCTCTTTTAGTATAATTGTCACCAAATAATACAAAATATTAAATATTATAAAATGACCCTACATTAGGGGATGTATTTAGAGCAAATCCTAGGAGTTGCCTACATGAAAGTCAAATGTATTTATATCTTATACATCATATTCTTGTTAAATGGGGAAAAGATAGGCCTGTAGTTATTTTAAATATTTATTTTTATTTTATATATCTGTGCCCACATAAATGTAGGTATTCTGTTCATGTGCCTAGAGCCTATGGAGGCCATACAAATGCTTCAGATAGCCTGGAATCTGATTTAGAGATGTTTGTGAACTGCCATGTGCATACTAGGAACCAAACTTGGTTCCAACAAGTGCTATTAACCACAGAGCCTCTCTCCTACCCAAGTTATTTAGTTCTTAGATTTTCTCTCTCTCTCTCTCTCTCTTTTTTTTTTTTTTTTTTTTTTTTTTTTTTTTTTTTTTTTTTTTTTGCTGTAGTGAGGTAAACTGACATCTGAGAGGCCTGAACAGAGAAATACTACACCAAAGAAGTATGGTGACAGAATGGGAAGACCAACAGGGAAGCCCAGGTAGGGGCAAGACATTAGATGTGAGCCCAGACTCAGGAGTCAAGTAGATCTGCCTAGTTCAAAGAAACAATGGGTATGGGGGGCGGGGCTGGGAGAGAGAACAGAAATGATAGGGGCCATCTCTGGAATGACTAGAAGACCTGGGACAGGAGAAGCATCCAGGAATCTATAAGGATGATCCTAGACTCTTAGCATATGGGGATATTGAGTCTGAAGTGGCCACCTCCTATAGCCAGACAGGACTCTCAGTGAATGAATAGAGTACTAATCCACCACAAAACCTTCAACCCCAATTTTTTCCTATCTACAAGATTTTCAAGGATAAAGATGGAGCAGAGATTGATGGGGTGGCTAACAAATGACTGGCCCAAATTGAGATCCATCCCATGGGAGAGAGCCAACCCCTGACACTGTTGATGATACTCTGCTATGCTTGCTGACAGGAACCTAGCATAACTGTCCTCTGAAAGGCTTCGTCCAGCAGCAGAGGGAAGCAAATGCAGAGACCCACAGTCAAACAATAGGCGGACCTCAAGGAGTCACGTGGAAAAGTAGGGAGAAGGGAGAGATTGAGGGAGCCAGAGAAAACACAATAAGACCTGCAGAGTCAACTCACCTGGGCCCGTGAGAGCTCACAGAGACTGAGCCACCCACCAAAGAGCATCGTCAGGGCTAGACCTAGTCCCCTACACATATGTAGCAGATGTGCAGCTTGATCTTCGTGTGGGTTCCCTAACAATTGGCGCAGGGGCTGCCTCTGACTGTGCATGCGTTTGTATCCCTTTCTTCTAGGTGGGCTACCTTGTCTGGCCTCAGTTGGAGAGGATTTGCACAGCCCTGCTGCACCTCAGTGTGCCAGGATGGGTTGGTACCCATGAGGAACCTCCCCTCTCTGAGGAGAAAAGGAAGAGCAGATGTAGGGAGAAGAGGTATGAAGGTGGAACTGGGAGGAACTGGTGGGGCTATGATGGGATGAAAACTGAATGAATGAATGAATGAATGAATGGGAAGAAAAGAAATGGGAGTTCCACCTGAAGAACATACAGCAAATGCAGACTGCAGAAAGATACAGGGAAAGAAAGACATGTCTGCTTGCTTGCTTTGGTTTTGGTTGAGGCAAGGTCTCATTTTGTAAGCTAGGATGGCCTAGAACTCATTACATAGACCAGACTAGGCTGAAGCTCGCAGAGATCCGCCTGCCTTTGACTTCAAAGTGCTGGGTTTACAAGCATTCACCACTTTACCTGCCCTGATTTTTTTTTTCAAAATATGACTTTTTTCTTAGGGCTGTTTTAGGTGCACAGCAAAACAAAGTAGAAAGTAGAAAGGTTTTCATATACTCCACATATACACGTAGATAACCTTCTTCTCTGTGAACATCCGACAGCCAAGTAAGATGCTTGCTATGATGCATGCACCTGTGCTGCACCCCTTAATGTTGCCCAGTGTCCAAGGTTCGCAAGTGGTATTGCTTATGTTGTACGTCTGGACATGTCCATGTCATGAAACGCTGTTATGGTGTCTAATCAAGTATTTCCACTGTCACCAACTCCATTGTTCTCTGTCTTCTCATCCCCTCCGTCGTTGTTCCCCGTCTTCTCATCCCCTCCGTCGTTCCCCGTCTTCTCAACCCCTCCGTCGTTCCCCGTCTTCTCAACCCCTCCGTCGTTCCCCGTCTTCTCATCCCCTCCGTCGTTCCCCGTCTTCTCATCCCCTCCGTCGTTCCCCGTCTTCTCATCCCCTCCGTCGTTCCCCGTCTTCTCAACCCCTCCGTCGTTCCCCATCTTCTCATCCCCTCCGTCGTTCCCTGTCTTCTCAACCCCTCCGTCGTTCCCCGTCTTCTCATCCCCTCCAGCCCCCGGCCTCTGGGAATGACTGATATTTTTAGTCAGATTTGGGTTTCCTAGAATAGCACATAGGCGGAATCATACTGTGTGTAGACTTTCCATTTGGGCTTCCTTACTTAAGAGTGCACTAAAAAATTAAGTTCCAGTTGTTTTCATGCCATGACTTTATAGCTCATCCATTTTTTGCTAATGGATTAAGTTCCCCCTGCCTGACTATGCTTATGGAGAGATGTTGTAATAAATAGTATCAAACTGGCATGGGGTTTCCACCCATTTTAGAACATTTATGTTCCTGAATGGAAGACACATACACACACACACACACACACACACACACACACACACACACACACCGCCTTTGTATTTTTAAATATGCCTTAGGCAGCGCAATAGCTGGGTGACTGCCTACCCTCCGTGCTGTTAGAATCCATTTCTCTGCTGATAACTCTGAGTTACTACTTACTAATGTCTATGTTCTGCCTGGCTGCTCTTAATTCCAGTTGGCCAGGCAACATGGCCATAATTTTATGGCTCAGCTATCTCATTGTGGCTCTTCTCTCTCCTGCATGTTTTTTCTGTAATACATGATGACTCCTTTCTGCTCTCACCTTCCTCTTCTTCCTCTAACCCCACCAAAACTCAACCCCACCTATTTTTCTTCTCCCCAGCTACTGGCTGTTGGCCTCTTTATTAACCAATCACAATCAACCAGAGGGCAGGGTCACTCCGTATCTTATATTTACTCTCTCACTTCTTTGGGCAAACAGCTATGGTGGCCCCAAATCAGCATTAGACAAGCAGCATTAGACCAACCCACTACAGAGGGGTTCTTTGGTTTGGAAAGAGCCACAAGTGTCTGCTTCATCTACTTGTTGAATAATCTTGTTCTGTTAGTAAGAATTGAATGTTGAATTCTTAAGAAGACAATTACAGGAGAGATGGAAAACTGGCAGATACTGATCCTCCAAGGGACAAATGTTCAACTCCCAGCACCCACAACAGGCAGCTTACAATTGCCTGTGACTCCGGGTTCAGGAATATCTGACACCTCTGTCCTCTTCAGCCACCTACACATGCTTATACAGACAAATACTTAACTAAAATACTTTTAAAATTTTAAACATTTTTTTAAAAAGACATTAACAAAGGCTGAAAATTTCCTCATTAGTTAACAGCACGGGTTGCTTTTGTAGAGGACCTGGGTTCAGTTCCCAACACCCACATGGTAGCTAATAATAATTGTCTGCTTTCCAGTTCCACAGAATCTGATTGCCCTTTCCTGGCTCCACAAACAATGTGTGCATATGGCACATGGACATACAAGCATACAAAACACCTATGTACATATAAGTATGTCTTTAAATTTTTTTAAAAATGGCAATAACATTAAAATTTCAACATATCCATTGAATGTAGCATCAAAGATAATTGTGGTAACTTGACAAGGCTAAGATAAGGAATAGATCAGAACCCAGACCAGACTTGGTTGTAAAACACAAAGGGAATAAGACAAGACAAGGAGTAGAGACAATGAATGATTACCCTTCATTCCAGAAATGTAGTTACAAATAAAAGAGGAAAGAATGCAAAAACTAAACTGACCTCTGTCGTTTTTCAGTAAGCCATACCTTTGTAGCTTATAGTTCTTATTTACAACATTAGAGATACAGTTGAAGATTGAAATGTATATGTTTATAGTGCACAACATCATATTTTAGTTTGCATATAGGATGATACCTTTGTAGCTTATAGTTCTTACTTACAACATTAGAGATACTGTTGAAGATTGAAATGTATATGTTTATAGTGCACAACATCATATTTTAGTTTGCATACAGGATGATTACCGCCATTGTGCTGGCTAGTTTTTTGCCAACTTGACTCAGCAAGGAGTGAGGGACCCTCAACTGAGAAAATGCTACCCTCAGACTTGCCTTTAGGCAGGTAGGCCTGTGGGACACTTTCTTGGTTAATGATTTATACGGGAGGATCCAGCCAGCCTTGGGTGAAACCACTACTGGCCCTGGTTGGATAAGAAAGCAGGCTGAGCAAACCAAGAGGAAAGATCCATTAAGTAGCACCCCTCCGTGGTCTCTGCATCAGCTCCTGGCTTGAATTCCTGCCTTGACTCCCTTTAATAATGAACTACAATTGTAAGCCAAAATAATCATTTTCCTTCCTAAATTGGTTCCAGTCATGATGTTTTAACAGTGCAATAGAAACCTAGAGTCAAGTTAACGAATGCACACTGCTCTTTCTGTCACTCTTCTGTGATGAGAGCAATGTTGTAAAGTTGTATATTGTCTGTTTAATTGTGGGGTACAGAGGAGAATGTGCATGTGAGTGCAGTGCCCACAGAGACCAACAGAGGGCATCCGATTCCCTGGAACTGAACCGAAGGGTTTACAGGTTGGCAGAGAATGAGCGCTGTGGATCTAACTTGGATCTTTTGCAACACACTTAACAACTGAGTCATCTCTCTAGCCCAGTGATCAGATGGCATCTGTCCAGCAAATTTCAACAATATAAAACAATACAATAATATTAACTGTAATCACAAACTAGACTATCCCTCAGACCTGACTCACTCTCTATAACTAAAACTCTGAAACTCTGTGCCTCTTTGCCTGCACCCCCCCCACACACACACACACACTTGAGATCATGTGCTATGTTTTCTCCTGTGCCTGCCTTATTTATTTGGCACAATATCTTCTAGAATCATTCAGATTCATATTCTAGATTCATGCTTTACTCATAACCTCATAAATATGTCTCTCTGTGTGTGTATGTGTGTGTGTGTATGTATGCATGCATGCATGTCTATTTCTGTATGTGTTTGTGTGTGTGTCTGTGTGTGTGATGTTTGTGTGTCTATGCATCTGTGTCTATATATGTGTGTGTGTGTGTCTACATATCATGTATGTGTATCTGTGTGTATGTGTGTGTGCCTCTGTGTGTGTCTAAGTGTGTGTGTGTGTGTGTGTGTGTGTGTTTTATGTCTGTCTGTCTGTGCATGTATTCTATATTCATCTCTTGGTATGTGTTTAGGTTGACTTCATATCTTGGCTATTATAAGTAATACTCATAGACAGTTTTTCAATACAACAATTTTGTTTCCTGCAGATATATACCATCAGTAGAATTGTTGAATCATATTGTGTTTCTCATTTTGTTTCTGAGAAACCTCTATACTGTCTTCTATAACACTGCGTTAACTTCTATTCCTGCCAAGAGTATTCAAGGATCTTCTTTGCTCCATGCCCTTGCCAATATCTGCCTTTTATATTATTGATAATAGCCATTCTAATGGGTGTGGGTAGTTTAATTTCATGGCAGTTTAATGTGTGTTTCCCTGAGGGTCATGATACTGAAATTTGTTTCAAATACCCGTTGCTCATGTGCATTCTTTTTGTTGCTGCTGTGTTTCGTTTTGTTTTATTTTGTTTTGTTTTTGACAAATGTCTTTTGGGTCCTTTATCCAGTTTTTATTTATTTGTTTGAGATTCATCCTTTGAGTTGTTTGAGTTCATAAAATAACTGTTAATGGAGGCTTTCAATGTTATTAAATGCTGGGAGGAAGATATCACAGTCTACAGGAAGTAAGAGAGGTGGGTTTAGAACAAGATGCCTGGTCAGCCTCACAGAGGGAGGACGCCACCAATGTCATGGAAGGAATAAGAAAGTCAGAGGTTTGCTTTCTTACAAGCTTGTCCATTTCATATCAAGAAGCTGAACATATGGCTTCACTTTCTTGTGAAATAGAAAGAAAATAATCATCTGAACTGAAAGGGAGAAGTGAGCTGTCAGGAGATCAAGTTGAATGATGAAGAAATGGACTGTTGGGACGAACTGGAAGCTGAGTATGAGCTGCCATGTTGAGAAGGGAAACCACTGTTATATCCTCATATACACCTGCAATAAAATAGTCTTAGTGGTGAATTTGATGTATCATAACAACACAAAATTAGCAAGTTCCAGTTGTAATAATAATATTAATAAGAATAATAATCTCTCCTTCAAACAGGCCACTCCAGAATGAGAAGCAACTAATGGCCACACCCAACTAGCTATAAATGCATAGAATGAAGTTAAATTACTAACATCAATCATTCTGTCACTGGGCAAGAGAGATAGCTCATCAGAGTGTCTTCCACCAAGCCATATGATCTGAGTTCAATCCTGTGGGACCTACATGATGGAAGAAAAAATGGTTCCTGTAAATTGTCCTCAGACCTTCACATGCATGTTTCAGCATGCATGAATGTACATACATGAACACATACACATTAACAATAATAATAACAATGATGATGATGATGATGATAAATTTGACGTGTAAAAATGCAATACTGCCATTTAACATGGTCAGATACTAGAAGTATTTAGTTGTATATAGTCCAAACAGTTTAAAATAATTTTTGAAAAATAAAATCATTTCCATTAAGTTGACATTTCTAATGAATTCCACTTACACAAATACTAACACTGGTTTTCTGTGAGCAGATACACTCTGAAATGGATACCATTGTCCCATAGGCTAACAGCTTAGAAGGAACAAAGAGGAAAGAAAGAGAAAGCCCATGGAAAGAACATGGTCCTTACAAGCAAGTGCATCTATGGCCACTCCATCACTCATGGAGAACAGACTCCAGCTTTGTTAGTCTTTTTCTGTAGACTCATTCCAACCACTCTCTGAGGTAATTCCCAGCATTAAACCTTGGACTAGAGATATATGCTTGGCTCTCCTGTTCTTAGACTAAGTAAATACTGAGTCCTCTGACTCTGTGGCTTACAGGTGGCCACTATGAGACCACTCATCCTCTGTAGTCTGATCTAGTAAATGCCCTTTCAGTCATAGATCATAATTATTCATTCTACTACTGTTCTGTCCTCTGGAGAAAGTTGATCAGTATTCTCTTATAAAAACTTCTCAAAAAGATGCTCTGTCAAGTAATTGGTAAAGAACAAGTATATTTTACTGGGTGAAGGTTCAGGAGTAGAGAGGAAATAAGGAGATGAGATCAGTTTATACAATCAGGTAAGAAATGCCATGATCCATTTGAGAACATTGTTTCTTCTGGCCAGAGCACAGGAGCCAGGAAACAGGAAGACTTGCACCCAAGATAAGAATGTTCGCCATCTCCTGAAGACTATAGGGATTTACTGGTGGAGGCTATGGGATGACATAATAGATTCATGTTACATAACAACAACCCTAGTTATATAGAAGGGCATTTGAGGAATGCCTGAAGCATGGAGATGCTGATTCAGTCAGAAGCTAACGATTCTGATCAAGAAAGATGCAGTAGAAAAAGAAGACATGAAACCCAGAAACATTAAGTGGGGCAAATGTTACAGAGTTGGTGATGATGGGAAGGGGGAAATATGAGAACCCAACCCAATGACAACACCATATTCTGACCATGAAGCAGGTGTCAGTATGACTTCTTGATAATTTACAATGGTAAAATTATGTCTGAGCAAAAACAAGGAGTTCAGATTTTCCCAGACTGAGTTAAGGTTATCTACATGCGATATCTTTGCTGTATCATCAAGAAGTAAATTCTGTCACTCAGGAGACAAATATAAGCTGCAAACGCTTATTAGGAATCATTAAAATATATTGAACATGGATGAGGGCATGCATTGTCCCTAGGAAGGGGTACAAAGACTTACTAGAGAAAGGCAGAGGAACCATATAAATATTGTTACACGTAGTTGATTCACCAACTAAGCGATGATGAATCTCCCTCTTAGGGGACCAGCAAATACTGAGATTAAGATAATATTTACCCTGTTTGTAACCTAGTCAGTTCACACTGGTTGTTCAGTGCAGACTACTTGGCCTTGAAATCTTGCCACCAACAAAATCAGACTCTGGCAATTCTGTGTGTGTGTGTGTGTGTGT
>NC_034609.1:1450112-1457310 GCF_900095145.1 Mus pahari
TGTGTGTGTGTCTGTGTGTGTGTCTGTGTGTGTCTGTGTCTGTGTGTGTGTGTGTCTGTGTGTGTCTGTGTGTGTATATCTGTGTCTTTGTGTTTACATACATGTGAGGAGTTTAAAAAAGGAAACATGAATGGGGATAGAGGGAGGAAAGGATAGGGAGAATGTTGTAGTTCTATTTCAACTAAAAACATTAAAATAAAAATAAATCAAAAAGAAACTACTGAGGAGAATGACAATAATGTCATTTGGAATGACATTCTTTTTCTCAATGATGCATTCTCAGTCTTTAATTGTAAGTAAAACTTGTAAGTAATATATGTATACATATTTAAGCATATTTAAGAGTATGTAGAACTACTTTAAATCAGGACATTATTCGAAGTAGCAAGCATTGCCTGCGTGCACAGTCTGTTGCCATGTGTTCTTCACACTGCCCAGTCACCAAACCACACACTTACACTAGCTGATTCAGGTCCTCACTTCCTCACTTCCTCATTTAAAGTTAAATGCCATTAACAAAAGAACTGACAAAGCCAAGAAATCATTTATTCCGCTAATTAACAGCTTATTTCTGGAAGCACCAGGCATTGTTCTAAATGTGGGAATATAACAATACGCACAGTCGCTCACAGTCAAGCTTTTCTTGTCATGAAGCTCTTCCTCCCTCAGGACACAGAAAGTATGTATGTTTCAGTGTCAGGTTACTGTGTGCCCCATTTCAGTACTCACAACAGCATTCTGGAAAGCCCTGTCCGATGGTGGACTGTTGGCTGACTCAATTTCCACTCCTCCTTCTCAATTTCCTGGGCCTCCTTAATTGTCAATAGAACAAAACTCATGGTGGTTTTTCACTGTTGCCAATCAAAACAAGCAAATGGTTCCCTTACTTTCTCTGTGCATGCTCAGACATGATATCATACTGTCCAGACCTCAGTCCAGCCTACGGCCCCATGTTTACTCTGCCAAGGTTTTCATCTGTTTTGAATATCCATTTCCCCGCTTACTACCATTCTCACAGTGAGGTGTGGGCTCTCACACTGCCTCCTACTCATGAACACCACACATCACTAATATTCCTCTGCCTTAAAGATTTCTTTTTTTATTGGATATTATTTATCTACATTTCAAAGGTTATCCCCCTTTCCCATTTCTCTTCTGGAAATCCCCTATCGCCTCCTTCCTACCCTGCTTCTATGAGGGTGCTCTCCCACCCACCCACCCACTCCCACCTCACCACCCTGGCATTCCCCTACACTAGGGCATCCAGCCTTCAAAGGACTAAGGGCCTCTTCTCCCACTAACGCCAGACAAGGCCATCCTCTGCTACATATGCAGCTGGAGCCATGGGTTCCTCCATGTGTACCCTTTGGTTGGTAGTTTAATCCCTGGGAGCTCTGGGGAGGGGGGGATCTGGGTGGTTGATATTGTTGTCCTTCCAATGGGTTGCAAACCCCTTCAACTCCTTCAGTCCTTTCTCTAACTCCTCCACTGGGGACCCTGTGCTCAGTTAGCTGTGAGCATCAGCCTTTGTATCTGTGAGTCTCTGGCAGATCCTCTCAGGAGACAGCTATACCAGGCTCCTGTCAGCAAGCACTTCTTGGCATCCACAGTAGTGTCTGGGTTTGGTGTGGGATGGGTTCCTAGATGGTGCAGTCTTAGAATGGCCTTTCCTTCTGTCTCTGCTCCATACTTCATCTCCATATTTCCTCCCTTGAATATTTTTGTTCCCCCTTCTAAGAAGGACTGAAGCAGTCACACTTTGGCCTTCCTTCTTGAACTTCATGTGGTCTGTGTATCTTGGGTATTACAAGTTTTGGAGCTAATATCCACTTATCAGTGAATGCATACCATGTGTGTTCTTTTGTGACTGGGTTACCTCACTCAGGATAATATTTTGAAGTTCCATCCATTTGCTTAAGAATTTCATGGCCATTGTTTTTAATAGCTGAGTAGTACTCCATTGTGTAAATGTACCACATTTTCTGTATCCATTCCTCTGTTGAGGGACATCTCGGTTCTTTCCAGCTTCTGGCTATTATAAACAAGGCTGCTATGAACATAATGGAGCATGTGTCCTTTCTTTCTACAACATCCAACCTACCCAACTTCATGTCTGAAATCGGGCTTATTAAATTTCCAAACTCATATTCAAAAGAGTTAACTATTACATTAACCATTTGTATAAATGTGTCATTCTTGGATTTCACCTGTGTATGGCATAAAAAGTTGGAGAGGAAAGAGTACTATAAAACTTCTTAACATAATAGAAACATGGTCCTGGAGATAAATAAAATAAAATAGAAAATGTTTTAAAACTACAATTTTTAAAATAACGAAAATATACACCCTAAATATGCTTTAAACTCTGATAAAGAAATGAGACCAAATGATGAAGTGAAAATATGACCTAATCAGCAGCAAGGAGGGATTTTGTGCTATTTCAGCAAAATCACCAGAATAATTAAAGATATCAAAATCAACAGCAGTTTATGGACGCACTAATACTCACCATCTGAGCAGGGGTCATCTGAGGCCTGCAGGTGCCTTAGAGAGACTTGCATTCTCAGATAAGGGATCCCAGCTTGGGACCTTCTCCTTGGGTTCAACAACATGAGGCATTAAGATAAGAATTAGCATACCATGACAGCCTCCAGGGTGTGGGCAATACTGTCCTTTAGACATAATCTGTCCCCTACATGTTCACATGCTAAAAAAGTGTGGTCCTCAGTGTGATGTTAGTGGAGTTGTGGTAGGCACCTTTAAGTGGTGAAGCCTTGTGGACAATCAGGGGTCACTGTCCTCATGGATAGATCAAAGTTGTAGCTCCAGAGTAGACCGAGTCCCATGTGTTTTAGTTTCTGAGAAATATGACTGTTTAAATAGTGAACTTAATTCTCCCCCACCCCCTAGTATTTTGTCTTCTTGTGCAAACATGCAACCACTCTGCACATGTCTGGTTCTGCTTCTCTGCCATGTTGTGATCTATCCAGAGTTCCCTATCTGATACCAGTTAAGGATGCCTTGCCACTTATACTTCCACTTACCAGAATTATAAGACAATCACACTTTTTTCTTGTAAAGTACCCAGCCTCAAGCACTTAGTTATAACAAAACAAAATGGACCAAAATTCTTTGAAAAATCTTAACCTATGTTGGAGAATTTGTGTCTCCCCCAGGTAAAATCTAGAAATCATTCTACTAGCTTCCTTTGCAGCTATGAAATGGCTTCAGAAGCTGAGCCTCTCTAGTGGATGCCTGTGAGCCATGAGTCTTAAAGTAGATGCTGTATATGAGGAATGGAGTATAGTTCTGAATCCATGCTGGCAAAGACAATAGACAGTGAGCCTTGGGAAGCTGCTGCAACACTGGTCCTGCTCCTAATGGTCCCTGAAAACTTCAGAGCCTAGACTCTGCATGCAGACGTCTAAGAAGGCGGCATTGCTTCCCGGCTGCAGGAAGACTGAGCCTCTGATTAGCAGAGACTTTGGAACGTAACCCTCCAACAAACTTCATGTTCAGCTTTAAACAGTAGAGATGACTTCTGTAATTTTCACCTAAAACCCTTAACTGAAGCATGACTGACAAGAACAGAGAGCGTCTCCAATCAATATTTCTCTAGGAAGAAAGGAAAAAATGAATATTAGTAAAATACTGAGTTCATAACAAGTTCAGGAAAGCTATAGGGAGAAGCAATCAATGTGAGGATATATTGAAATACGGTGAATTTAACACAAAGATAGAGCATACAGAAAAGCATTGGCACCAAGTATGTGAGGGAGGTGGCAACCCCCAGCACCCTCTACCTTTCTCCTGGACTCTCACCCTGGCAGCTAAGCTCCCCTGGCTTACCTGCTTTCTTTATTGTAGCCTGCCTTTGTCAATGAGAAGCATCACAAGACAGGAGTGTGAGGCCAGTCTTTTGTCTTGACATCCTCCTTGCCAGGCCTCCTGGATGGAAGACTGCCTGGACCACAAATCCTGGCTTCTTTCTAGGCACTCTTAAGATACAGGGTGATTGGAGAATATCAAAGCATTTATTCTTTATATTACATATCTGAAAACAATCCCTCTGAATCCCTCTGACAACTGCCCTTTATTGGCCCAGTTGAGTGTGCTATCACCTTCTGGCTGGGCCACTAATATAACAGTTTTATTTGAGGCAAATGTCCTATGGAAGTATAAAGGCATACAGGGGAAATATGCACACAGCCTTTAGAAGGATGACTAACATTGAGCAATGGGGAAAGGAAGAAGGTAATTAGAGTACACAATGATCAACAAGAGACACAGTGGCCAGCAACTGGGTGTGTAAGGTGCATCTTATAAAGGCTTACCCTTAGTCTGGGTCCTGTGAACATGTTCTGTATGAATATGAGATGTGTCCCAAAGGCTTTTGGGTTCAAGTCTAGGTCCCCAGCTGACGGAGCTATTTTGGAAGGTGCTAGAAACCTTAGAAGGCAGGGCCTGACAGAGAGAAGTAGGCCAATGCAGGCAGGTCTTTATCTTACCCTGGCCCTTCCTTTCTCCTGTTTCCTGTCTGCTGTCAAATGAGGAGCCTCAGGGCCTACAACCATAGGGCCAAGGAAAGTGAGGACAGAAAGCCTGGGCATCTGAACTGAAATAAATACTTCCTCCCTCAACATCTTTAAAGTTTGTCACAGCAAAAATGTCTGGAATAAAACATGGCTATGCTCTGGGTTGTTCTCATGATTTTATATGGTGACCTATAATTTAATAATTTTCACTCTTTAGGTTAACTTTTAGTGAATAAATGTGTTAATCTTAATAGAGCCCATCTTAACACTCTTCGATGATTACAGATTTTCATGTCCAATTTAGGAATTCTTTGCTTGCCTATTTGGTACTCCATTGTTTTAAACAGTTCTTAAAATGTCTTCCATATTGTTTTCTAACAACTGGCCATTTCCATCTTTTCTTCTTAGTTTGAGATGTGACTATTCACTCTGGCTCCTACCCTCTGCCTTTCACCATGAGGTTCTCACTAGAACTGATCCAGTGAAGAACTGTAAGTAAAATGAACCTTTTCTCTTTTAAAAGTTCACTGTCTACAGTAGTTCATTATAGTGACAGATGACTAATACACTATCATTCGGAACTACAGATCATCATTCACTAAATGAAATATCAGCTTTCTCTTTGTATAATGCAACAAAGCAAATTCCCAAAAGTGGATGTCTTCACAGCTACTGGTGACTTCTCAGTGAACTTTTCTCAGTGGTAACAAAGCTTTCATTTCATTTGCTCTGACTGCATGTTAGACTATACCAGCGGTGGTTAGAAAGTCAAGAGTGCAATGCTGGCATCAGACCAAAGGAAGGTATTAGACATTTATTTATAAGACGAGAAGCAGTACATGAAATGAAAAAGAAGGAACTAATACTCCAGAAGAATGAAGAGAAAAGGACATGGCAGATTTAAAGAAAGAGAAGCAGAAACTTAAAATATAAATAAGTTCAGAGATAGAGAATGGTTCAATGGAGAGTGCTTGCCCAGAGGCCATCATACTTGGTTCATTCCTGGGATTATAAATTAACAGTCATAAAATATGGCAAGATTTTATGAATATTAGCTGATAAGTTAATGAATACCAGGGCACAATCTACATAAATACAGAGGTTAGGTAGAGTGTAAATGGCTAGGGGAAGGGATATATTTCCCTGGGAAGCAGAAATAGAATAGAAACTTGTGGATGGACAGGGGCAGGGGACTGAAATAGAAGGACAAAACAGGAAGTGAGGGGGAATATGGGAAAAGCAATCAAAACTAACATCTATCTGAGAGGTCATATGGAAATCTAATACACTTGAAGCTTACTTACACATACAAACACACACACACACACACACACACACACACACACAGAGTCATGAAATAACTGGGGAAACAGAGCCCCAACTGAACATCTGTCACCAAATGAATCTTTTAATACTAGGAATGTGTTATAACTAATAAAGATCTTGGCTAAAGTAGTCCCATGGGTACCTCTAATCAACCCAAGCAATTACAAAAGCTATTGATTGCTCATCACAAACTGATTATAAGGCACTATTGCTTAAGACAATATATACATAACTCATTGAATATAGAGACATGAGCTGGTGCCTATCTAGAGCCTGCACCACTACAGGCTCTAGTCATGGTACTGACAGGTACTATACTCACTACCAAAGGAGAAAGGTAAATACCAACCCAATTGCAAATGCTTTGATTGGCCATGATGAGCTACCTACAAAATATGCCACTGCAACAATGGCACAAAACTTCTGGGAGTGACCAGCAACTGTTTGATTGGACTTAAGGCTTCCTCCTTGAGATGGAACATATCCAACACGACTTAGGTGACAGAGAACCTGAAACTAGATAGCCCAAGGACCTTGGAGAAAACCAAATTACTGAAATTACTGTTCAGCTAAAGGAATGTGACCACAAAATGAGTCCTAACAACATCCTGCTATACTCATAGGTCAGTGCTGTGCTCAACCATTATCAGCAAAGTTTCCTCGTGCAGTGGATAAAAATAAATGCATAAACCCACAGACAGAAACTATCAGCCCTAAAAGGTGTGTCTCCTTAAGTCTTCCCCATACCTAGGGCTCAAGGAACTTTGAAGAAGAGGAGAGACAAGTATAAGGGACAGAAGAGATGAAAGAAACAAGGAAACAAGGTACTCCAAATCATCAGGATCAATACATAGGTGAACTCATGTGGACTGAGGTAACATCCACAGATGTGAACTCTAGATGGGGTCCTAGAGCTAAAAGAAGTTGACAAAAGCCTCCATCCTTAAGAGAGGGACTAAAGGATGGAGGGAAGGATGGCAGGAGGGAAGGAGGGAAGGAAGAAGAAAGGGGGAGGGAGAGGGACATAGGGAGGTAAAGAGGAAGGGAAGCAACAGAAATGTAAGAGAATATGAACCTAGTGGAGTCTCTATTAATCACACACATATCTCTAAGGATATTTCAGAGTCTTCCCATTTGTTCATCCCTAGAGGAAAGGCATGCCCCTACATGTGGCGAAGATGGGTAGCTCTTCCTCACTTGACTGGGCAGAACCCAGGTAGCACAGAGAGAAGATAAGGTGAACCCTCAAGACTTTCCCCTCCTGGTTCCAAGTGTCAGGGAAGTTTTAATTGGCTGTGTGTGTGTGTGTGTGTGTGTGTGTGTGTGTGTGTGTGTGT
>NC_034609.1:1457500-1504980 GCF_900095145.1 Mus pahari
TTTTTTTTTTTTTTTTTTTGATTCTCGGTGAATTTCACATCATGTACTCCAATTCCAACTCTTTCCCAGTCTTTCCATATCCACCCTTGTAACCTTCTCTTTAAAGAAAATAAATAAATAAATAAAAATAAGCATTTAATAAACATTTAATCGTGGAAGCTGTAGAATGTCACATTGTGTCAAGCAGTATATCCCTCTTGTCCAAACAGCTCACTAACAAATGTTCATTGCAATGAGTCATTGGTCTGGTTCAAGATCTCTGGCTTCTATGATACCATCCATTCTGGATCTTCACTGGGACTCCTCTCAGATATTCTGTTGTTGCCCAGTGTCATAAAGATCCTACACCTTTGGTTCTACAGGACTGGCCTCTTCGTGTACTCTAGTGGCTCACGGGTACAGTATATATTGGAGTAGGCCAACCCAAGGCCCTGGATCTGGGCCTGGGTGGTAGCTAAGTTAGTCAGCTCCCAGATCTCCTATGCCCTCATCAATGGCGTCAGCTCTCCTGTGGTGCCCAGGTGGAACCAACTCAGCACAGTGCTCAGATATCAACATGGCCTCAGGCAGTAGCCCAGAGCAGGCAGGAACATCCTCAGACTTTGGTGGTAACACAGACCTCAGACATCAATACAAACTGTTTTCTAAGTGGCATAAACTCTGTCCCAACCATATGAGTTACATCATCAGTGTTGAAATACTATAGACTTAGGAGGGACTTTTAAAATAGTAATGTGTAATTGCTTGCTGGGGTCGCATGGGTACTAATGGTGAAACACTAATACATGTATGTTCTTTCACCAAAGTGAAATATTGAGCTTTTCATTTTGCTTTCTTCTTGTTCATTACTTCCTCTTTTTTCTTTGTTCTTTCCATCTTCATTTCTTCTTTGCTCCCATCCCTCCCTTCTATTTTTCCTCTCCTCACTCCATCTCTCCTTCATGCTTTCCTTCCTGTAAGTTCATTGTTGTTGCTCTCAAGTCTAGCACTTGAGTTAGAAACTGTGTAAAGATCCATCCTCAGCAATGGAAGGGGCATCATTCACCTGTTGAGGTCGACCCTCAATACAAATATGAAATATGAGAATAGAAAGAGATATGAGAATAGAAATAAGAATAAAATAAGAGAATAGAAAGAAATATGAGAATAGAAAGATGGAAAATGCAAGGTTTTGCTCTCTGGAGCAGAGATATCCATCTTGCTTGCTTTCAGGTAGCAGATCTCTACATTCTGCTATCTTGAGTTTGGCTGCCCTGACCCACAGGGCATCTACCCAAACTAGTTATACTCCCTGCTTTCCTGGTTCTCCAACTTGCAGACAGCAGACCAGTGGTCTTCTGGCCTCCATAATCACCTGCCAATATCCATAATAAATCTCATGTGTGTGTGTGTGTGTGTGTGTGTGTGTGTGTGTGTGTGTATTATGTATATATTTATGTATTGTATACATGTGTATGTGTGTATGCCTATGAGCATGGGTATTATATGTGTGTATATATGTGTATGTGAATATGCCTATGTGTATTACATGTGCATATATGTGTGTATGTGCATGTTCACATGTGTACATTATGTGTGCATATGTATGTATGCATGTGTTTATGTGTATATATGTATGTGTATGTATTCTTATGCATGTGTGCATGTGTGTGTCCTATTGAATCTGAATCTTTGGAGAAACTTAATACTCATCCTTCTTTCCTTTTTTCATTCAGTCCTTTCTTCTGACTTTCATAAATGAAATTGAAACCAAAGTTTGGAAGTACTGCGTAACAACCCATACCTTCTATGCCTCCAGGCAGCACTTAGAAGTCTTCAACAGTTTCTTTGAACTAAAGTTTCCTATTCAGATTTTAACCTAGAACCATTGTAATTCTGTGTGATTCTTTAATAACATAAAGTATGTATACTGAAGTTTGAAATTTTGCCTAACTCAGACTCTCTCCACTTAGCACAAAGGCCTGTGTTTAACATAGACACCTGCTGGGGGCCATGCCCTAGCTGGCCTTCTTTTTTTCTGGTTCTCTCTTAAAGGTAAGCCAATGGGGATGAGTACAGAAACAAGATATTTAGCGTGGCTATTTAATAATACACCATTTACCTATCTTAAGTCTAAGTCACTTTGCTACTATAGCTGACCTGCCTTAGTTCCTTTGAGGCAAGAAACTGTTTAGTGCCTCATCAGAAAACAGCAGACCATCAAGTAAAGTAGCCTTTGTTCTTTTGCCACAGGAACTGCACTGCTCTAAAACCCAGCCTACTAGGTGAAGTCACAGGAAGAAGAGGGGACATATTGAAAAGTGATTTTAGCCTTTATTTCTAAGTTCTAAAAAGTTTCCAATTATCAGGCTAAACATTAATCATCTATCACTAGCTCTACAGGTTCATAGAGAATGAAAAACAATAACTTTTGTGACTAAGTTATTAGAGAAATTCTGTATAGATAAAACCATTCAACATTTAATCTTCTGTTCTTGCACCGATAATAAGTCTTTAGTTCCACTTTTATGACCTTTGGTTAATGGATTTACTGTTGTAGATTGTCATGATGCTGTTTGAATTCTGATGTTACTACAAAGGGAGACAAAGGTACAAGAAGCTCCAAATCAGGTAATACGATGAAAGCATGAAAAAAATACAATAAATATTTTGGGGGTATTATTGGATGATATTTTGAACAGTTCAATAGGGATGGATTTAAAGGAAATTGACACCTTGCCAGTTATCATCATTATGATATTAAGTATCTTGGTTTACTATGTCTTNTCAAAAGACAGGGCCCAAGATAAAAAATTACGAATCTTAAAAAAAAAGATTAGAGGAAACACTAAAACTAAAGGTATGGGATTTTATAGGTCATGATAAATGACAGAGAGAAAAATGAAGGTTGGAGACAGAAGCTAGAAAAGATGTTAGAACAAAGATACCAAAACTTATAGATTAGACTGAGCAACAAAGAGATAAACTTAAGACTTGACAACACAGTCTAGAGGAAACACTAGAACTAAAGGTACAGGAATTTATAGTCAAGATAAGCAACTGGAAAATGAAGGTTTGAGACACAAACTAAAACAGATGTTAGAACAAAAAATACAAAATTTCATAGATCAGACTGAACAACAAAGAGATAGCAATACAATTTAAAATCAGAGTCTAGAAGATACTTTACTAAAGTTAGTAAATCAGAATAAGGTAGATGCTACAGTATCAGAATTACAACATAAAGAAAGTTTTAAATTATGGAAACAGGGACTAGAAAAGAAGATACAAGAATTTACAGAACAGCATGAACAACAGAAAGAAAAATTTAAGACTTGACAACATCACCTAGAATAAATACTAGAACTAAAGGTATAAGAATTTATAGATCATGATAAGCAACAGAGAGAGGAAAATACAAGTTAGAGACAAGAGCTTAACAAGATGCTAGACAAGCCCCTTCCGGTCGGTGCCAGCACCAGGGAATCGGTGGACACCCCCATGGTCCCCAGAGGACTTTCCACGAGATCTTAGGATCAGTGGAACACAACATCTGTTCCAAACCAATTGTGACAGGCCTGTGACAGCAGGAACAAGAAAATCGGAGCCCTGCCTGACCAGAGGTTCAGGTTCCTTCAGATCTGTACTGGTTTACCTTGGTTTCGAACAGACTAGACCACTCCATGGTCCTCAAAGGAGACACCACTTCTAGGCACCGTAATACGTCCAGGATCTTAGGATAACAGGATCCCAGGATAACAGGAGCTTGGTCATACCAGGATTTCAGGATCTCAGAGGAAGTTGGACTGCCAAGAACTCTGACACACCCAGAATCTCAGGTTCACAGGAGCCCATAATCAAAGGATCACAGAGAAAGCTAGACTCTGAGGAGTCATGAATCAACTGGGATTATAGGAAGCACAGGCTTCAATCAGAAATAGGGAGAGCAGGGAGCACTTGAGATAATCAGATGGCAGGAGGCAAGCATAAAAACAGAAGCAACAGAAACCAAGGTTACTTGGCATCATCAGAACCAAACTCTCCTACCATAGCAAGTTCTGGATACACCATCACACCAGAAAAGCAAGACATGGATCTAAAGTCACTTCTCATGATGATGATGGAGGACTTTAAGAAGGAAATACAGAAAAACACAGGTAAACAAGATGCTTGAACAAAGGATACAAAAGCTCACAGATCAGACTGAGTAACAGAGAAAAAATAATGAGGATTAGAAACAAGACTTGGAGGAGAACCTTTTAAAATTAATCAATCAAAATAAAATGACAAAATATCAGAATTATTTATAATATAAAGGAAAAAATAAGATGTAGAAAGAGACTCTTGAACAGAAAATACAAGAACTTATGGAAGAAGAAACAACAAAGAGAGAGAGATGAAACATGCACACCGACCTTAGTGGAGGGAATTAAAATACCAGTTTAGCTTTTCCACACTGAAATCACTTCCTTTCATGTATTTGGTCACAGCAATGAGAAACAAACATTATCCTTGGGGACTTGCAAGGTAATAGACATGACTTAACCTAGTAGCTCATCTTGCATAAATATCTTGACTTCATGATTAGTTTTAGGCACTATGATAAGGCTGTGGTGTTTTTGTTGCTTAGGCAATATAGGACTGAGGTACAAGAAACATGTCATGAATAGTTCTGTGGTGGTAGGTGTGCAGGACTGGTCTAAAGTAATGATACTAAGATAGCAGTGCTGGTTCGAAGTTTCTGTGTTAGACTGACACAAATATTCTGTCCTTTATGGATTTACCCAATCATTTACCCAAACATTTGTAAAAATTAAGCTATCTATTACATTATTATAGTAATAGCTTTAATCTTCTTGAAAGGCAAATATCCTGTTAACCTCTGACTCAGTGTCTGGTATTTTCCCAGATGTGAACTGGTCTTCATTCCAAATCTCATGTCACTGTGAGGATCTTTCTATTCCAAGCCCTAGAATCTTGCTTCTCTTCAATGATTCCACTCACAAAGCTCTCTCCTGGAAAGGAAACTCTACTGAAGGTCTCCTGGGAGGGATAATGGAGTAAGTGTACTTGTGTTATATACTTTAAAACACTTACCTCGCCTAGTTTTCCATATTTCAAAATTCTCCTTCAGTGGCACTCCAACTACACCTGAGTATTTCCTTTCTTTCTTCCTTATTTTTCTTTTTTTTTTTGTGTGGTTATAAAGTATATTTTTTCTTATTTATTAGATATTTTCTATATTTACATTTCAAATGTTAGCCCCACTCCTAGTTTCCCCTCGAAAAATTTCCTATCCCCTCCCTCCTCCCCCTGCTCCGCAATCCACCCATTCCCATTCCTGTTCCTGGCATTCCCCTATATTGGGGCATAGAGCCTTCACAGGACCAGGGGCCTCTTCTCCCATTGACGACTGACTGGACCATCCTCTGCTACAAATATAGCAGAACCACAAAAAAAAAAAAAAAAAAAAACAGTTTGGAAAAGTACTCAGGTAGAGGCAAAAGATAAATTTTTTTAAAAGCCAAGTGAAGGTTCTTAAAAAAACAAACTTTCATTTATCCAGTTAGAATACAACAAAGACCACCAGACAATAATCATTCTCAGGGTAATCAAGAATTCAAATGACAACCTGGGGATGTGTTAAAACTGATAAAAGGCAAGTGCCACTAATTTTAGAAAACATTTGCCATTTGTAAAAAAAATTCTGACTTCTTGGGCTATTAAAAATAAAATAATTCCCCCAAGACTGGAAGAATATTAAATATTAAATATTAAAACCTGGGTCATATTTGCAGTGGTCCTCGTGGTAGAGAGAAGAGGGAAAGGAGATGATATGACAAAATAGAGCCAGGGACACAGATACTTCTAAAGAACAGCTGCTTGGTGAAGGTTGTTTTGCTGAGATAGAAGTACAGGCTATATATGATAAAGAAACCTTAACATTGTATCATTTAATAAGCTTCAATGCCTGAGACAAAGTCACAGAATCAGGAGAAAGACTTACACCATTTTCTCAAGTCGTCCAAGGTCCAAGGGAAACGTTCTCTGACATTTTACAAATATTGACTTCCACTGTTAAAAAGGAGTATATTGGATCCATCGACAAGAAAGGCACCAAACAAGTCTTTAGCTTTTGAAAATGTGAATGCTCAATACAATAAACTAATCAGACCCTTAAGGACAAAGTCAACATCAATAGATGAGATTAGGTATACAGTTGACGTTATACTTTGTTTGCCTAATATGAACTTAATAGGAGAAGCTGCCACTAGAGGCCTTGAGAAGACTCAAAATTTCAAATGTCTTATTTATGATAACAGGGTCATTCCAAAATAAACTCCAGAGAAAACCAAATTAATCATAATCTAGAAGCCTATGCCTTCTAGAGCATGTAAAAGATGTGACAAAGACCGACATTAGACTAGAAAATATAGAACAACAACAGACAAATGGGACAATATTTTACCAACAACAGGGAGAGAGCCCTGTTGCAGACCCCAATACCAAACAGAGAATTTTCATCCTCAGGACAATTAAACACTACTGCTCTGGAAACAGACATTGTAAGACCAGATAACAAGGTTGAGACAAATTCTACCAACAAATCAAAAAACCTAAAATGGGGACAAAATCTAATATTTTGACAAATTTCTATAAAAGATCAAAGGCTAAAGCTAAGAATATTAATAAACAATATTAAAATAAAAGAAGTGTCCATGCTGAAACAGATGCAACCATTATCTCTCCAAAATCTTTGCCTACAGATTGAAGATTTCAAGCAGTAAATATCCAATTTCAAAGAATTGGAACTTTATCCCAAATAAAACAAAACACCAAATGGCTTAAATAGAGGGCCTAAAACTCAAATAGAAAAATTAAGGACATACGTGGCTGATGTAGCCATAAATTTATGGAAAAGAGAACTGTTGCAATAATAAAATGCACAAATTAGTTTCAAAGGCTGGCCACAAAACTGGTCAGGCTCTAGTAAAAACTCAAATTAGTTTAGAAATGTTATCAAAGAGAGTTACAGACTTCCAAGTTGTCCACAAACATGACACAACAGGGTTTAACAATTCAGCTTTACATCAAGGAGCCATTGCTGTTAAAATACCAAAAGCCATACCATTAAGATGGTTAACTGACCAACCCATTTAGATTAATCAATGACAAAAAAAAATTACAAGCTCTAGAAACAACTAGAAGCACAACATACAGAAGAGTCACTCAGCACTTAAAAATTTCCAGTATTTGTTACTTAAAAAATTCAGACAAATGGAAGATGCTGCCAGATCTCAGAGAAATTAATGAGATTAATCAACTAATAGTTTCTCTAAATCCTAGAATCCCATTGCTATCTCTGTTGCCTAAGGAATGGCCAATCATAGTGATTGATCAAGAATATTGATTTTTCACAATTCTTCTACATGAACATAATAAGACTTACTTTCTCAGTACCAAATTTTAATAGAAGTTGCCCAATTTAAAAAAAAATCATCATCTTGGGCATGAACTCAGCAGAGGGTCCCAAGGTCCTCAGAGGACTCTCCACACCACAGGCACCCTAGCACACCCAGGACCTTGAGATTGCCCATGAGTGGAACATAACATCTGTTCCAAAACACTCTGAGGGTCTTGTGCCAGCAGGAACAGGGACAAAGGAAACCACCTGAACAGTGGCTGGGATTCCTTCTGGTGGATCCATCCACACACAATCTTGGGCACAAACTCGGCAGGCCCTAGCACACCCAGGATCTTGGGATCACTGAGACCAGTCTATGCATGAGAGCATGTGGGTAGCAGAAGCAACAGAACTTCTGTCCCTTTGGGCCTTCATCCTCAGCCAGGAGGCAGAGCTGAGACCCAGACCCCTGGGCACCTTCCTCACCAAAGGAGAGTCTATCTCCAGGGAGGGCTCTGACCCCAGGACTCAGGAGGTGGATCTGAGCTCCAGACTTCTGGTCACCTTCCCTGCAAGAGGAGAGCTTGCCTGCAGAGAGGACTCTGATCACTGGGACTCAGGAGGGAATTGGACTCCCAGGAGTGCTGACAGAGGCTAACAGAATCACAGGAGGAACAAGCTCCAGTCAGAGCCAGCTAGAACATCTAACACCAGAGATTATCAGATGGTGAAAGGCAAATGTAGGAATCTTACTGAAACCAAGACCACTCGGCATCATCAGAACCCAGTTCACCCACCACATGAGTCCTGGATACCCCAACACACCCAAAAAGCAAGACTCAGATTTAAAATCATATCTCATGATGGTAGTAGAGGATTTTAAGAAGGGCATTAATAACTCACTTAAAGAAATACAGGGGAACACTGCTAAACAGGTAGAACTCCTTAAAGAAGTACAGGAAAACACTGTTAAACAGGTAGAAATCCTTAAGGAGCAAACACAAAAATCCCTTAAAGAATTACAGGATAACACAACCAAACAGGTGATGGAATTGAACAAAGCCATCCAAGATCTAAAAATGGAAGTAGAAACAATAAAGAAAACCCAAAGGGAGACAACTCCTAGGAAAGAAATTAGTAACCAAAGATGCAAGCATCAGCAACAGAATCCAAGAGATGCCAAGAGAGAATCTCAGGTACAGAAGATTCCATAGGGAACATGGACACAACAACCAAAGAAAATGAAAAATGCAAAAAGACCCTAACACAAAACATCCAGGAAATCCAGGACACAATGAGAAGTCCAAACCTAAGGATAATAGGTATACAAGAGAGTGAAGATTCCCAACTTAAAGGGCTAGTAAATATCTTCAACAAAATTATAGAAGAAAAGTTCCCTAACCTAAAGAAAGAGATGCCCATGAACATACAAGAAACCCACAGAACTCCAAATAGACTGGACCAGAAAAGAAATTCCTTCCGACATAATCAGAACAACAAATGCACTAGCTAAAGACAGAATATTAAAAGCAGTAAGAGGAAAAGGTCAAGTAACATATAAAGGCAGCCCTATTAGGATTACACCAGACTTCTCACCAGAGACTATGAAAGCTAGAAGATCCTGGATAGTTGCTATACAGACCCTAAGAGAACGCAAAGCAAGAAAAGCGTTTTCCAGCCTTTTACTCTGAGGTAGTGTTTGTCTTTGTCCCTGAGGTGAGTTTCTTGTATGCAGCAAAATGTTGGGTTCGGTTTACATAGCCAGTCTATGTCTTTTTATTGGGGAATTGAGTCCATTGATATTAAGAGATATTAAGGAAAAGTAATTGTTGCTTCCTGTTATTTTTGTTGTTAGATTTGGGATTCTGTTCTTGCAGCTGTCTTCTTTTAGGTTTATTGAAGGATTACTTTCTTGCTTTTTCTAGGACATAATTTCCATCCTTGTGTTTGAGTTTTCCCTTTATTATCCTTTGAAGGGCTGGATTCATGGAAAGATATTGTGTGAATTTGGTTTTATCATGGAATACTTTGGTTTCCCCATCTATAGTAATTGAGAATTTTGCTGGGTATAGTAGCCTGGGCTGGTATTTGAGCTATAAACTGGCTATGGCCTACAATTGACTTGACTACTCAAGAGCTAAACAATTTATTTCAAACCTTATAAGGTGATAAAGATTTAACTAGCATAAGAAAATTGTCAGCCACGTCTGAAAAATTGTTAGCTCTGATAAAAAAAGAAATTACAAGATACATCTCGATAGTATTGATCCAAAGAAGGCCTGCATCTTAGTTATCTTACCTTCTACTAATTCCCCATAGGAATTCTCATACAGAGAGAAGATTATATCTTAAAATAAATATTTTAACATTTAAACAGAGTAAAAATTAAAAACCTACATAAAAAAGATTTCTGAATTAATACTGAAAATAAAAATGAGACTTTGGCAACTAGATGAAATGGATCCAGCAAAAATTGTGGAACCTTTTACTAATATAGAGATTATCTCATTATGGGCATAAGATAAACATTGACAAAGAACATACAGTAATTTCTAGGGAGAAATTAATAACAAATACCCTAGAAACAAATGACTTCAGTTCATAAAAACCTAATTATATTCTCCCTCATATAATAAAAAGAACTCTAATTTCTAGAGCCCCTACATTTTACAATGATACTAATAAATCAAGAAAGACAAGATATAAGTCAAAAGATATAAATAAGATGGCTGTGGGTTCCTATAAGCCAGTTCGAAAATCTAAATCATATACAATTCTTATGGCATTAGCAGATTTTCAAGAGTCTCTTAATATAGTAACTGACTTTCAATATACAGAAAGTTGTTTTACACATAGAAACTGCTAAACTTATTCAAGATGATTCTAAATTGACTTCACTATTTGTTCAGCTACAGCTAATGATCAGAAATAAAGTTACCCACTATATAACACATATAAGATCCCATATAGGTCTGCCAGGCTCTCTGACATAAAGTAATAATAAAATCAATCAGCTATTAATAGAAAGTACACTAGAGACTTTAACATTCCATAAAAAAAAAAATCATGTTAACAACAAAGGTTTAAAGAAAAAAATCTCTATCACTTGACAACAATCAAAGGAAATTATGAGACAATGTCCTACTTGCTCATTATATAACCAAACTCCATTACCTACAAGAAGTAACCTTTAGGTAAACTAAAACATATACATCATACTATAGACACATATTCAAGATTTCAATGGACAACTGCCTTAACTTCAAATAAGGCTGATTCAATAATTACACATTTGTTAAAAGTTATGGCCATTATGGGAATACCCTTACAAATGAAAATGGACGATGGACCAACATATGTCTCTAATAAGATAAAAAAAATTTTTACATATTCTAATATCAAACATATTACAGACATATCACATAATCCTACAGGACAAACAATTGTGGAGAGATCTAATCATACTGTAAAAGAGATACTTAACAGACAAAAGAGACAACAAAGCCCCCCAGAGATAGATGACATAGTACTTTATTCACTGCGTTTTTAATGCTAATGAACAAAAAACTATAACTACTAAAAGACATTAGATTATAAAAAAAAATACTAAATTAAACCAGCCTGTTTATTATAAAGATGTTCTCACATCAAAATAAAAAACAAAAATGTATTGCACCGGGAGAGAGGCTATGCCTATTTTTCCACAGGAAAAGAAAAGCTCTGAATTCCTTCTAAGTTGATAAAAACAAGACATGACAAACAGAGACCCCCCCCTAAAGACCTGTACACAGAGACAACTCTGGAACTGGCTGAGACTTAAATGTTTATATACAGCCAATAGCTCTTATTAGATACAAAATTCTCATGACTTACTATTACATACCATACTTTAAGATGACATAAATAGAAATTTATATTGTAGTTTATGTGATCATACTAACCTCTAAAGAAATACAGTTCTTTAGATGCACATTCAGAGATACTAAGATTCTGGGAGCTCCCATTCCAGCTCCTTGCTCTATTCTACCTCAACTATATCAAAGATGTATCCTCTAAAGACTTAATTCCAAGACATTTTCAGAACAGATATCTTGCCCACCCAGCCTTTCAGACTGTTACAGTTAAGACTTCAGCTAAGCCATAAACTTTCTCAACACATAGAGACTAGACAACAAATAATGCCAGCTAGCCTTCCGTTAACAAGGCCAATTTTCCTATTTCTCTCTGGTCTCTCAGAAGGTAATTCTTTGCCCCAATTAAGCTAGAAACAAAACAAAACAAAACATCATCATCCCGGTTTCTTAGGTTGGGGTAGATGGTTCTGGTTATTTTATAAATTATAAATATGTTGTCATTTAAGAGATAATTTACAAATTTAGCAGGCTTGGACAAGGAGAAAACTAGAGAACTTAGACTCAAAGATTTCTACCTTTTCTTTCCTCTTCTCTTTCCTTCTTTCTTAGATAAAATATAGGGGTAGAAATGAAAAGGAGGGATATAGTAATAGTATAGAAATTAAAGAAATAGACAAATAGAGGTAGAATATTAAATTTACTCTTCAGCAAAGTATTCTATAGTCATAACCTTACATTGATAAAAAACCTTTGTGTTTTATACAAATTTGAAGTTATAATTTCTTACATTGATATAGAATTTGTATATTAATAAGTTTTAAGATTTTCCTTGGTATAAAATTTTGTATAGTAATACAAAGTTTATAATTAATATTGTCACTCTTAGATAGGCATTATGCCTATGTAAATCATTTAAGAATACAAAGTTTAGACCCAGTCCTTATAATAGCAGCTATTACAAGCTGTTTAGGATGATTAAGTAATACAAGTTAATAGATAGTGAGACTCGTGGTCATATTTGATACTAATTTACTCAATTACAATAAGTGTTTTCAAGATTATTGAAATAGTAAATAGTTAAGAATAATCAAGTTTGACAAGTCAGTTATGATAGATAGATAGATAGATAGATAGATAGATAGATAGATAGATAGATAGATAGATAGATAGATAGACTTCAAAAGTGTCAGAGATCCACGGAATGTGACACAATACTATTTCATTACTAAGACTACAAGTCCTGTGTGCTCTTGTCAGTATCTCCGTTTGACTTCAAGGAAGATATTACCTTCAGATGAAGTTTCTTCAACCGTGACAAAGTAACCACTGGGCAAGAATAGCCCTAATTCATTTATAGACAAAAATACTGTCCAAAAGAGTACAAACAGATGTAGGATAGTTAATTGCTAAACTCTACCAAGACAGGGTAAGCTAGTCCTTCAGAACTCCTTCTTCTCTTAAGGTCTATCAGATGGTTCTGGGATAGGAGGCTGGAGACAGATGCTCCAACGTTATAAGTAATCTGGAGACTGTCCAGGCAGTTAGCTGTCTCTATAAATTGTATAGTCTTGGAAGCTATATTTTTGTACTTTCTAATATTTAGGCAATATATAATTCTTCTCAGATCTCTGGCAAGATTGAAGACTAGTTATAGTCTCATAATTGAACTTAAGTTGTTTAACATTAAAAAGATATTCCAGATTTGAAAGGATGGATTTCAGAGGTAATAAAAGTTAAAATCAACATAATTCAAACACAGAATTATAAACTCTTTAAGTTAGGATAGATGGCCAAGTACTTTATCTAACTTGACAAATATGACAGACTAGAATTTAAGTGTATATCATACTTTATAATTTACACTATTGTTATGGTTGTGCTCAATTTATATCTGAAAGAAAGAGCCCTTTTAACTGGAAAAAAATGGGGAAATGTGGGTTGTCCTGGTGCTGCTTGCATTCTGATGTTACTTCTGCTTCCTCAAGAGGAGTAGCCCCTGATGAGCAGTCAATTACATATTCAGGTGATCTCATGTGAACCTTCTCTCCATTTATTGGTCAATAAGGGCTAAAGCCTATGATTGGGCAGTGGAGGCAGGTAGAGAGAAGAAAATGAGAAGGGAAGGAAAGAGAACAGAAGGTGGGTGGGAAGAATTCAAGATGGAGCAGAGAACCACATGACCAGGGCAAACTAAAAGTATCAAAGAGTGGGGAATATGTTAATATAGTGCTAGTTCTACCCAACTAGGCTTACCAATTATAGATATAATAACTAGATTGTGTGTATTTTTTTATATGGGATTATTACGGTTGGAAATTACTGCAACATTTTACAACCTCTTGGAACATGTTCTGAGTTGTAGATGCCTGCTTGCTATCTCAGAAGCAATTAACTCATGACACGTGAAAACTGGTGGAGTTCTCATTACAATTCTGATTATCAGAGAGGACTTAATTGCAGTCCTATTATAAAAGTGGTTCATAATTACTAATACAATTTTAGGACTTCTTATAGGCTCTTCACTGAGAATTAAGAAATCATTTGTCGATATAGCATCACTATAAGATAAATGATTTCTTAATTCTTGGTGAAGATCCTAGTAATTGTTATATATGTTTAATAATAAAAGAAAAAGCATATTAAGGGCAGGAATCTTTCCTAAAATGAAACTCTCCTCGACTTTGCCTAAAGGAGCCATCTTGTCTTTAACTTTGACAGTCCGTGGCAGAACCATCTCAGGAAGATCACCTTTTAGTTTTTTAGCTTCTCCTAGATAGCTCCTGGCAAAACTAGAGCCACTTATAATATATCATTGAAACAGAAAGTTAAATATCATAGTGTGGGTTAAAATAAAAATGGGCATGTTTTCTGAGCATCTACATTTTTTTTGGTCTGTTAGATATTTCAAGCTGACTTTCCTACTAATTGAGCTATAAAGCTTTAAAATGTAAACTTGAAAAAAATAAAAAATAAAAATAAATAAATAAATAAATAAACAAATAAAATGTAAACTTGAATTCTAACCTAGTTTTACAATAATCGGTGGCAGACAAGGTGATCAGTGTACATACTGGGGTCAAACAGTCACTAACAATGAAAGCACCAGTAGACTCCATGTCTCCTGGGTGGATTCCAGCTCACTTGCTCATTCTCCTAACTCATAATGATGTCCTCCCAAGCAGATGAACAAGGATATATTTGCAATCCAAATCCAATATATTTGCTTCCAATCCAAGTATTTCTAAAACTGAGTTGTGCTTTGATAATCATTCTTAGTTGGGGGTTATAAGGGCAGAGAGTACTTTGATTCTGCCTTCCTTTTCTTAGCTACCTTCTTCCTTTCATCTTTGGTCCTTCACTGACATTGGCCTCTAGGTCCTTTCAGTTATCATCAAAGGTGAAAAAATCCTGTCCCTTACAGGTTTCCTTTTTGACTGGCAGAAGTCACCAATTTTTATGAAAGCAACTACATGATTCCTTACTGTTTGGGCCTCCTAGCAGGGTTAGCCTAGACCTGGGTCTCCATGGCTCATCTTTATAGACTATGTAACTTGCTGTGTGAATAAGATCATCTCTGCATTTTTACCTATGTCATCACTGAGGGCTCTGTTCCTGTTCCACCACAATGTCTCCATGCTTCCACAGTCTCACTTGAGCCTTTCCAAATGGCTTCAGTCTTCCTTGGGTCTCACCTGCAGATTGAAGGGTACTGATAACTCTTTTGGAAATCTGCAATGGCAAAAGAGCAACAAGTAAGGCAGAAAGACATAAAAAAATATACAGTTCAGAAAGGAAATGAGTGCCAGGATGGCTGAGACAAAGCAAGTTCCATGTGCTAAAGAGGAGGCTCAGTTGTCAAGGAGATCCCATGCCATTGAAGAGAAACTTCCTGCTCTGCTCTGGAACTACAGAGAGGTAGCCCAAGGATACAACCTCACCCAGCTAAGCCTTTTCCTTTTAGTGTGAAAGCAGTCATTTGCTTCTAGGAAGCAATTGTCCAGGGAATTTTTTTTCCTTCACATCCCAGCTGCCATGCTTTCCCTACTATTATGAACTCAATTCTTCTAGAACTACAACCTAAAATAACCTTTTCTTTTAAAAGTTGCATTCCTTGTGGCATTTTATTACAGCAACAGAAAAAGTAACAGCAAATGAGTAACATGAACATGATTTTGATTTTGGAGGCAATGGTTTTGGAACTATAAAAATACCAGTAATTAGGGCAAGAGAAATGTCTCAGTAGTTAAGGCTGCTCTTCCAGAGATACTGGGTTCTAGTCTCAGACTCCACAGGGCAGTTCACAATGATCTGTAACTCCAAATTCAATGAATTCAATGCCCTCTTCTGGCTTATATGGATACCACATGCACATGGAGCACATACATACATAGAAGTGAAAGACTCACATTCATGAAATAAAAGTAAATTATTCTTTAAAATGAAAACGCACAATAATTTTGCCCTGTCCCAAGCCTTAGATATTTACATAATATATAACCCAGAGGTTTCAATTGAGAAAATATATCCTCTAGCTGCCAAGCATATTTTCACATTCAAACACAGCATCTGTCAGCTCCCATGGAGTCATAGAGAGGACCCGTGGTAACATTGAACATTCAGAGCTTAGCTCCAAAGAAATACTGTGACCTATTTCTGTAGTAGCACTTGGGTTTATCTAAGAAAAATAAGGCATGATGATGAAATCTGTAGGCGGTATTCTGGTGGACTCTGATTATAGCCATTTAGATATGCCCGCATGCCCACATTAGGTCTTAGGCTAAATACAGAAAGCTAAGCTGAATTCGGCTGTGGATATGACTGAACACAAAAAGTGATGGATGTTTCAGGAGATGCCACTGTCATATTACCACTAGAGCATCAAGTATAATGTGTGCCATCCCAAGCACAGACACGGCTACTGGTCTTCAGAGATGAGAACATTCACATAAATGACCCTGTCTCAGTGGTAGATATTACTGGGCTCACGCCACACTGTCGATTTAGTGATGAAAGAAGATCTAACCCACACATTTACTGTAGATCCGTGCTGAGATTCTCTAAGCCAGTGATTCTCAACCTTCTTAATGCTGCGATCCTTCAATACAGTTCCTAATGATGTGGTGACCCCCGCCCCATCATAAAATTATTTTTGGTTACTAATTTATAAATTTAATGTTGCTACTGTTATGAGTCTTAATATAAATATCGGTGTTTTCTGATGGTTGTAGGCGACTTCTTTGACTCTCAATGGGGTCACAACCCACAGTTGAGAACTGCTGCTTTAAGGGTCACACTGTAGCAAAGTGGGAGCAAGACTGAAAGCTGAACTTGCTTGTGTGTCCCCTAAGATCAGACACATGGGTGCTGGGGCAGCTTATATATTCAGGTATTTTTTCCAGATCACTCTTCCTGCCCTGTGCAATTACTCCCTTAGTGACATGTTTTTTTAAGTCTCTCACTTCAAAAATTCTTCTGTGCATGATTTTTCATCCAAATGGAGTTTCTTCCCCCCTCCCTAGTGCTGTTAATGTTATAAATCAATATAAATATCCCTATAGATTGAGGTATGTTTTCCTTTGTTACCTGATGCTATTTTATAAAAAAGTTCTGAAGTCATGAGTTATGTTGGTTGCCACTCCAGGCAAGTAAAAGAAAGTATCACATTTAATAATCATGGCTTTAAATCACCTTTCCACACGCACATGAGTAGTACACAGTAAGTCAGACAAGGGTTACTCTTGTTACCAGAGTGAGGAAAGCACCTCTGCACTTAGTGATGTTCAATGGCTCCTGCTTAGCTGGGACTCAGGTTTTCTACTTTAGCTTTCCCCATTCTTAGTTTTTATTCTTCAGTAAAAATCAGACTGGTGCCATATGTGAGTGTGTGTGTGTGTGTGTGTGTGTGNAGAGAGAGAGAGAGAGAGAGAGAGAGGGAGAGAGAGAGAGAGAGACAGAGAGAGACAGAGACAGAGACAGAGACAGAGACAGAGAGAGAGAGAAAGAGGGAGAGAGAGAGAGAGACAGAGAGACAGAGAGAGTAAGCATAGAAACAATAGAACACACACACTTCTAAAGAAGAGAAACCCGTCTGCCTAGGATTCCTGACTCCACTTTCACCAGAAGCAGACAGGAATGTGACATTTCCTGTGAACTCACAGAGAAGCAGGAGGATGACTCCACCCCCCCTTCCCCTACGTGCATGGGAAGAAGAGCAAGAGGAAATAACCTTCCAACCTGGAAATACACATAGCGTTAGTCACCCATTTTAAAGTAATGGTGATAGTCCTCTGTAGTCCTTGCCTGGATAAAGTTGAAAGAAAAACTTCCAGACAGAAATCAGGGCCTTGGGTTGTTGTGTAGTTCATTTAAATGATTCTTCCTTTCATCAAAACTTGAATGTGAGTCTTCCTTCCATTCCCACAGACACGTGGCTATAAGTAAAACTCAATAAATAGAGAAACAATAATAGGAAGAGTTGAGATAACCGCTAGAAAGAGACAACTGGTGCTGTCTAAAGGACAGTCATGTGTGCAATATGCAAACATCACATGAAAGCAAACTTTAAAACAAAGACAAGTCCTCTCAGGTGACAGGAATTTCTAAATCTTTTACCAATGGCTCTTTTAGCACCTGAATCTTGGGAAATACCTAATCATATTTATCAAGGCAACGTCAACTGGGGCTTAATCTTGCTTTGCTTGGCACTTCAGCTGGCATACTTTTGCACAGTGATGTCAACACACAAAGTGGGGCTTTGTTTGGAAGAGCAAGCTCTTAAGTCCTTGTCAGTCATGTATTTTACACAGGACCTGCAAGTCCAGAACAATGGGAAATCCATCTGGGCTTCATTAGTACTCCCATCTTCTCCTTCAGATGCTCTTTTCCAAGGACATCTAGTTAGCCAAAGCTCCCTTTAAACTTAACAGTCCACAGTGATGCGGATTTTCCTGACAGTCATCTCACTCTCAGGAAATGTGGAAATTAACTACAATTCTCTTCACTTTGAGAGTCATTGGAATCGGAGCAGATGTAGCTAAGCCAGGTTAGGACCAGAAAAGAAAGAAATGGCAATGACTAATGGGTTCAAAGGTGACAATATTTAATGTAATCAGAGAAGGGAGAGCAAGGTGGAGTCACTGTGAGGAACATTGATAGTACTCAAGGCAGTAAGGAGTGTAATTACATTTTTAAAATTTTTAAATCATATTTGGTAAAGAAACACAGTTTTAATTATTAGTTATATGCCTAAATGTACTTTTTAGTTAGCTCACATCTACCAAAGTAAATGAATTATTCATCAAAAATGCTTAATTCTGTTGACCAATTAACACATTAGAAGCATTGATCATAAAAACTCAATTCCTGAATGTAGAGAGAATCTCCTATAAGCCCCACCTGTCAATATAAAAGACTGATAGTTAATGAGGTGTGGCAGGAAATAGGATGTGAAACACTGGGAGGAAGAATGAGGATTCTGGGAAATAGCACAAGAATAAAAGGAGCCATGGGTAGTGATTCAAAAGACAGAAGGAGGAGACAGACGTAATCTAGCAGGCAGATGAACTCACAAGGAGACGAGCAGAGAGCAAGGCACTGAGACTGAAGGAGAAGTATCCGAATGGTAGGCACAGAAGAGTTTGAATGGGTTAAATAAGTTACAGTAAGTTATAAGCCAGTCAGGGAATGAGCCTAGGCATTTTGTAATAACTAATTAGTCTCAGACTCATCATTCCAGGAGTCGAGACTGGGAAAGATGGATTTAAAAATTTACTTTAACACCTGAAAAATACAATTCTTAAAGCCTCATATGACACCAGTAGTCTAGGTAGCTTTGTTGCAATGACGGAAATATCCTTAAGTCATTACTGCTCATTTTAACAGAAATCTATGTAATAATAATAAACAATGACAGCAAAGAGGGGACTCAGTGAGCCCAGGCATAGTGACCTTCCAACAATTAGTGCAGCATGGGTAGGAGTGGTATGTCTTTTATGCTCACTTAGCTTTGAGTTGCTATAACAAAATGCCTGGATAGTTAACTATTTTTAAAAAAAAAAAAAAAGGTTTGTTTAGTTCATTTGGAACCTGTGATGTTAGTGTGATTACTTGGGCAATGGCAGAGGTGTATGGGGAGAAAAACTGCTTGTACCACAAACCAGGGAACCAAGCAAGGAGAAGGAACAGACAAGAGCCAGTAGCCCCCTTCGGGTGCTATCCAAATGACCAGGCCGCACTTCAAAAAGACTCGGCAACTTCCTAATAATAGCATCCTGAGAACTAAGCCTTAAACACATAGGGACATCTCTTGCCCAGGTGATAACAGATTGCAAGAATGTCTCTGAAAGAGGCATCTTTATATCCCTTATGGAACAAAAGAGAATCGTTGACTTTTATTTCATAATTTTTAATTTTTATTTTTATAAAATAAGCATCTGATAACCTGAAAGGAAATGAAAAGAGGCAAAGACATCTACATGTAGTTCAACATTTGTCCAGGTGTGAGCCTCCCCGCTCCTCCCACACCTGGTGTTATATTTATATATGAAATGTGTGATATAATACACTGTATAGTGTATCTACTATCTTGTTTGTGATCACCCTCTGTTTTTAAAAATAAAATTTAAAGATAGTACCTGAAGCAAAATACTGAGACAAAAGCAAATAATAAATGAATTATTATAGTCAGTACAAGTAAATAAGCAAAACAAACGAGGACACAGTGTCCCAGAGAATCCAGTGTGTAAGTCTGAACTGTAATGTAAGTAGAATTCTCTGTAGAACATAGCATTAGAAGTGAGGCCAATGAAGAGGTTTGTAGCCCCATAGGAGGAACAACAATATGAACTAACCAGTACCCCAGAGCTCCCTGGGACTAAACCACCAATCAAAGAAAACACATGGTGGGACTCATGGCTCTAGCTGCATATGTAGCAGAGGATGGCCTAGTCGGACATCAGTGGGAAGCGAGGCCTTTGGTCCTGTGAAGGTTCTATGCCCCAGTATAGGGGAATGCCAGAGTCAGGAAGCAGGAGTGAGTGGGTTGGGGAGCAGGGGTGGGGGTGGGGGAGGGGATAGGGGATTTTCAGAGGGGAAACTAGGAAAGGGGATAACATTTGAAATGTAAATAAAGACAACATCTAAACAAAAACAAAAACAAACAAACAAACCAAAAAACAGAAGTGAGGCTAAGGCAAAGAAAAGGACAAGGATTGAAAACAAATTAAGTGTCACTCCTTGAGAGCTTACTGAAACTAATTTATCAATAAGAAAGAGGAAGGGAGAGAAGCAGAAACAGTGAGCATACATAAATAACAGACATTTGTTTTTCTCCATTCCAGAACAGTAACACTACCACAGAGGATGGTAAATCTCTGCAAGGGTAGGGACTCATGAATAGCAGTCACATCTTTACACACTTAGCATATGAATGTGGTGGAAGAATTGCCAGCGGGTTCAGAAGAAGCAGTTGGTATGGGGTGACAGAGAGCTGTGCTTCAGCTCTGCCTTTAAAACAATGAGCTTGCCCACAGCATTCTCTTCATCCACCTCAGGGTTGACTGCTGTGCATATGAGCACACACACAAAGTCCAGCAGAATATTTTAATGGACTACAAAATCAACAAGTTAAGATCATTTTGTGATATTTGTTTTACATACATTATTCTACTAAAGTAAGTTTAAAACAAAAAGTTAAGCAAGAGCTATTTAGTTATAATTTTCATAAATGGAAAGAAACGGATTTTTTTCAAGATCAAAAAGTGTCATTCAAAAGAAATAAAGCCATATAAATTCCTGCTATGCCGCGGACCGGCCTCAGTCAGCCCCTCTAAATCCACGAGAGAAATCAGGGTTCCAGTTGCAGGTGGGCAGGGAGTAGGCAAAAAAGGGTGACAGACACAGACACAAGGGAGTGTGTATCTGAATGTAATTTTCTCAACATGAGCATCAGAGTTTTAATACAGAAGAAAATAGGGAAGTTAGGTGACACATCAGCCAAGATATAATGAGGTTACCAGATGCTTAATGACTCTTACACAAAACAGAGGAATGCAAACATAAAGACTGGTAGGAACTGGGCAATAAAACAACTAAGACAAAGTCAGCTCTATCTAAGGTCAGCTATGTTCTCAGAAGCCAGGTGTGAGGTCTTTACACTCCCAGTGCAAGGGCTTTTGCACCCAAGTCATGGTTCCAATTAGGGAGTTCCACTGTAGCTAACCTTCTCATGAATAATGCAATACTCTAAAACCACAGCCTGATCTACTTCCTAAACCATTGTAAATTCCTGTATATGGGAGTGATTGTGTGGGGAACTTTCTAATAATAAGTAATGTAGTCTGCCATACATAACTATAATAAGAATTCTAAACTTATTTTGCTAAGCTTGCCCTGAGATTTCTAACTCTATGTAGTAGATAGTAGTGCCTGATTTCTTTCACTATCTCTCTTACAATACTAGAGGCAATTCTGAATATCACTGAATAGGCAACATTCTTACTGAATTCCAAGCCCAGGGTTGACTCAAGGACTACCTAGGGCATTGGTGAAGGCCAGGAAGCAAAGTTCGATTTTGCTTAGGTATTTGGCAAGTTATTGCTCGGAGGCATCTATAATAAAACAATACTGAAAGAAAGCACAGAGATCCATTTGCAAGGACAAGTTTGGAGCATTTGTTATATGGGATACCACGATTCCAGGAGACTAAGTTTCCGTGAACTTTTCACCTCAGGACTGCTTCCAGGTTTCTAGACCTGTCATACGAGTCACTACTGGAGTGAATGTAGCACTGCTATAAGTATTTGGAGCCAGATTGCATGAGATCAGCTTTGATCCTTAATTTAATATTGATTTTTATATAATTCAGTGTATGTTTTCTTAAACGTATAATCCTATCCTAACACTAATTTTAACTGATAGTCTTCCAGCTTCTCTGTAGCTACAGATGTATGTAGATCAATGGTTAGATACTTTGTGTGTATACACACACTCAGAAACACACATACAGTGAGGAGCGGTTGTAAATTCTCTGACATTTAAATGTGTTTCTTTTGAAATTTTATTTATTTATTTTCTTTATACTTGATCCCCTCTCTTCCTAGCCCCTCCCCTTCACACAGCCCCTCCCATTCCCTTTTCCCTTTCTCAGAGAAGGGGAGGCTCCCCTGGGTACCAACCCACCTTGGCACATTAAGTCACTGTAGGACTAGGCACATCCTTTCCCATTGAAGCCATATAAGGCAACACAATTAGGGGAACAGGATCCTCAGGCAGATCCTCAGACAGGTTCGGGGATAGTCCCCTTTCTACTTGTTGGGGGACACAGGAAGACTGAGCTCCACATCTGCTACATATGGGGGGGGGAGTGGCCTAGGTCCAGCCCTTGTATGCTCTTTCCTTGGTGGCTCACCATCTGGAAGCTCTAAGGGTGCAGGTTAGCTGGCTCCTCTGGTCTTCATGTCAAGTTTCTACTCCCTCCCGGACCCTCAATCTTTGCCCTAACTATTCTACAAGACTTCCCAAGTTCTGTCTAATGTTTAACTGTGTGTTTCTGCACCTGTTTTGGGCAACTGCTAGGTGGAACCTCTCAGAAGACTGTTTGACTGGAAAGGTGATTTATAGAAACCTAAGGCATCAGTGCAGAGAGGCTCTTTCAGTGAGTGGGTTCAGAGTGAATCTGTGATCACAGGTTTTAAAGCAGACAATGGTTGCCAGCCACTTCCTCCCCTCCACATAGAACCTCTGTTTAAGGAAGCCCCTTCCAGGTCTCACAGCCAACACAAGAGCAGTTTGCTGCAGCATCTTACACTTCTGTGTCACTATAACATGGAGCCCTGGAGAAGACTCAACTCGTAACTAATAGACATCCAGTAAACTAAAAAATCAGTGAAAGCTTTTTTTTAATGGTTTGGTTTCTAGCTTTATTACTAATCAATATGTCAGCTGAGGCAAGTCACTTCATCTCTGCACCTAGATTTCTCTCAAAATGAAAATGATAGGGTAATAATTTCTGAAATTCCAGCTAGCCCTAGAGATTGTTTCATCATGCTATTGCTGGCAAATATAACTAACACGGTAGAATCTCCTAATCTTATGTCATGCTTTAAAGTCCTTAATTGTTATCTTCAGAAAATACTATTGACAGTGCCCCAAGTCAGTTTTACAAATTCACCTTATAGCAATAAAGAAACTTTTAAAATAATAAAAGCAAAGGATAGACCCCTAGGTCACTGCAGGTGCTCCATCATGGACAGGAGGCCAGCTCCACAGTCCAGACAGGAAGTGCATCTTCCTCTCATAGCTCAGGAATCTTACTCTATGTAGATTGTCATAGCAATGATTAAACTGGATTGTACTGTTTTCTTTTATGCAGCCTTACCATTTTAAGAATTTCATTTAGAGCTAAACAATGCTTAGTAAAACACTCCCTTGCCTTATCAAAGACTGGAAAAACCTCCGTGCTGAAGGCAGTGTGATGCTGAGAGGTGACATCTTGCCATTTTCCAGAGGCCTCAGATCACACTGCTCTCTTAGCAAATTAAAATTATCCTGGATAGCTGGAGAACATCTGGAGAAGCCCCCAGAGTTGCAGTTTGTTCCTGTGACTGCCTTGTGACAGCTCTTAACTGCCTTCTCCACCTCTGGTTTGTGTCTTACCCCTTTTTCCGAAGCATACATGACCAGGAGATATAAACCAAGAGCCCATTCATTTCAACTGGTGCAATCCACAGCAGCGAGACACCTGGGAAAGCACAGGGAGAGGCAGGCACAGAAGTTCTCAGAACCATGTCTCTTGTCCAACTTTAGCATTGAGTAGGTCTCCTTCTCCATATGTAGGTCATAATGGAAACCTTGACCTCGCAATTCCTTTGTCACTCATAGCTTCTGCTCTCAGAACGCGCTTGGGCATGAAAAGTGTTCTAGGAATACTCATTGGTTTTTGTTGTTGTCCTTGTTGTCATCATTGTTTTTATTTGTTTGTTTTTTAGTATTGATCAAAAAGAAGCTCTTTTCCAATAGACTTACTACAAATGAGTACTGGTTGCATGGAAACATGTAAAGACTCAAGTACTTAGATGTAAGGGGGCAAAATGTTCTTAGGGCTCAGAGACAGTCCAAACTTGGGAGTTATGTAATGATACTTTTTAAGGCTCTACATCTTGCTCTACAAACAAGGCAAGTTACTTAATAAATTAGCAGCCAATTGTGTGTCATTATTGTGCTAGATGGATAATTCATTTTCATTATCTTTCATCCTGAAGTAGCAAATCAATGGAGCAATAAGTCTTCCTGTTCTGTAGGTGAAGCCGTGGAGGCTACAAGTGAATGAGAGGTGCCTAAGGTTGTAGCTTGCTGAAGTAGCACTAACTAGACCATCATGATACTGCTGCTGTCCTTCATTGCCACATCTGTGAATTGAATGGCCATTCCAATGATTCTTGTAGGTCCCCTTCTACTCTAAGCTATGGTTATTGATGGTAAGAGATGAGTGCTGGGGTGGGTTAATGAACTAATGGGATGAGCTATGAAACAGCTTGAAATAAATCAGTCTGTGTAGCCATGAATAGATAAGGAGTAAAGATCAGCCTTCAGACTTGTGGAGAAAAGGGAAGTGAGCTTGGGGATCTACTACTTGCCATGCCAGAGCTCTTCCATTCATTCTAGCTTGCTATGCAAATGAAAAAATATTTTGGTATGTCATAACCAGAATTATCCGGGAAGCTTTATAGTAAGTAACCTACACATTTATATCTATAATAGAAATTGTACTCTGTAGCTTTTAACTATTGAATTGATATCATCTAGCCTATGATTCTGGAAATGACACGGTTTCCCCAGGCAAAAATAACATAATATATACATGCTATATACCATATAGCTGGGACAGCTAATAAATTACAAAGACAGATAGAATAATTTAGCCTAAAAAATCTAAATACCCATCTTTGGAACACTCCTTGGCAACTGAATTTGTGTGAAAGTTTATTTGAACTCATCCTCTTGACCGTTTTAAATCTCTATCTGGTAAAGCAGAACACATGTGCCAAGTTGGTTTCTACTTTCATTCTCTGAGTTCTGAACTGCAATTGTAATTCTACTTAAATGATAACAATCTTTTCTCTCCATTGACTCCATAATTTTAAAGTGTACACTGTAGAAATGAGCTACATGATTACCAAAGAATATATCATTGACCTCATTGATATTTTAAAGGTTACCTGGCATGCACATCATTGAAATATTAGGATTAGCACTTCCTGGAAAATTATAAATCAGCACTTCCCCTTCGTTTTGAGGCCAGCTGCTACATTTTCATACCTCCAAACTGCCTTTGACCAGATTCATGCCACAGACCTGTGGAAGCCTACACTACTGTGGTTACAGTTCCTTACAGGTAGAAGCTTCCATGGCCAGAGGAGACTGATTCAAACACACAGGAGCCAGAGGGTGAAATTTTCCCATCAACATGACTGACACGTAACACCTTCAGCGGGCGGGCACGTGCTACTAACCTTGCTCTGTAGAAAAGCAGCCCCATGTTGCAATAGCAGCAGCTACACTTCTGCAACTGCTTCAGTCTAGGGCAAGCAGACATGCTTGCGCTGTGCCACAGAACACATGCATAGCCCCACCATTTCCTTCTTCAACCTCTCGTCAGCGCATGATTGCTTCAAGGGCAGTATGACCTCACATCAAAACTGTAGAGTAAGAGACATTTGTCCACATAGGAAGTTGAGGATGGTGGGCTTTTCTCTAATACGGAACAATACAATTACTGGTTTCAAATCTGAGCCATATAACACATTCTTCCTTAAAAGTGCTTCATTATATGTGGCATAATGATATTATTAAATAGTTCATAGCTGAGTAGCACTGTCTTTGTTGGATTGAGAAAGGAAACCAGGAGTTCACAGACACAGCCATAACAGAATTACTTTGCTTCTTCTGGAGTCCATTTACTACCTCATTCTACCTGCCTTCTTTAAAATGAGAGGATTGTTGGGAGATTAAAATTTACTATCTCCAAAAATATGTGTGATTCACAGTACAGAAAAAACGAATATACTAGATCAGCTATAAATGTTTTTCTTACCAGAGTCATAGGAAGTATCAGATTTCAATGAATTTTTATGAAGATGATACTAAGTCAAGAGTGTGTAGAAAGAGCTTAGGAAATAAACAAATAGGTAAATAACTAAATAAATGTAGTAAGATTAATATAGTTCTCTTCTATTGTTTAAATATTTTGGTACTTGCTCTTCTTGCTTTCTTAAATATCTGCTAAAATTCTACAATGTAGCCATCAGGTCCTATGAATTTGCTATGCTTGAAGAATTTATTGATGTTCAATTCCATTGTGTGTTTTGAGTGTGTCTAGGTTTTCTCTTTCATTATAGGTCAACACTAGTAGTTTGTATGTGTGAAGTTGTCCATAATCACCTCTGATGGTGCATAGTACACCCGAATCATCATCCATGAGACCATATTTTCTCTGATCTCATGTGAGTTCCTTCCTTCTTAATATCAAGAAAGAAAACAAATACACAGGTCAACTTCATTGATGAACATTGATGTGAAAATCCTCAACAAAATAATAGAAATCTAAATCCAATGGCACATTAAAAAGAGTGTTTTCTGTGATCAAGTAGATTATCCCAGGATGCAAAATTAATTAAGCATAAACAAATCAATAAATGTGATACATCAGAGTAAAAGAGGCAAGCACAAAATCTTACAATCATTTCAATAGATGTAGAAAAGAAGTTTAATGAAATTCAACATTCCACCATTACAAAATATCCCAGCACATTACTTCAGCATAATGAAGAACATCCATAACAAACACATAGCTATAATCATATTCAGTGGGGGAAAACCAGGACTTTTCTTCTAAGATCATGAACAAGATGAAAATTTCCAATTTTACCACTTTTATTCAACATAATACTGAGAGTCCAAAAAAGTATTCAAGAGAAAGAAATAAGGGACATCTATACCAGTTACATTTCTTGTTCTTATGACCAAAAATTAAATTGTGTTCTTATGACAGGACACAATTCAAGGGAAGAAATATTTAGGTTCACAGTTTAAGGGAACCAGTATACCATGGTTGGAAGGCCTTGTGGCAAATGGTTACAGCATCTTCGTATTCAGGAAAAGGGCCCGAGCCAAAAGCAGAACTAGGCTATAACCTTCAAGGCCCAGTAATACTTCCACATCATGGTCCACCCGCTAAAACCTCTACAAAGTCCCCAGGCATTACCAATGGCTAGGGACTAAGTGTTCAAATGCATGAGTATGTGTGGACATTATCCCTCTGAGCCATAATGACATCTAAGTTAGTTAGGAGGATGACAACTGCCTTTGTTTGTTGAGGAGATTATCTCAAACACAAAAAGCCTTGAAGACACCTCCAACTCAACCTCTGCAACTAATACAGTTCATAATTTTAGCACACAAAATAAGTATACAAAAATCAATAGTATTTCTGTATGCTAATAGAGAAATGTCTGAAAAGAAATTATACCAAGCAATCTCATTAAGAATAGCTATGATAGGGGCTGGTGAGATGGCTCAGCGGTTAAGAGCACCGACTGCTCTTCCAAAGGTCCTGAGTTCAAATCCCAGCAACCACATGGTGGCTCACAACCATCCGTAAGAAAAATCTGATGCCCTCTTCTGGAGTGTCTGAAGACAGCTATAGTGTAAACACATATAATAAATAAATAAATAAATTTTAAATCTTAAAAAAAAAATTTAAAAGAATAGCTATGATAGTTAAATACCTTGTAGTAAATGTAACCAAAGAGGTGTTTTATAATGAAAATGACAAAATATTGATGAAAGAAATTGGAAGAGGATACAAAAGAGAGGCTATCCTATATTCATGAATGGAAATAATTAAGATTGTTAAAATATCCAAAGCAATCTACAGAAAAATACTAATGTCCTTGTTCATAGATTTAGAAAAATCAATGCCTGCCTTTAATCCCAGCACTTGGGAGGCAGAGGCAGGTGGATTTCTGAGTTCAAGACCAGCCTGGTCTACAGAGTGAGTTCCAGGACAGCCAGGGCTACACAGAGAAACCCTACCTCAAAGAAGAAGAAAAAGAAGAAGAAGAAGAAGAAGAAGAAGAAGAAGAAGAAGAAGAAGAAGAAGAAGAAGAAGAAGAAGAAGAAGAAGAAGAAGAAGAAAAATCAATGTCAATACATATGTGGAACCACAAAAAGTTCTACATAGCCAAAGCAAGCCTAAGAAACAAAACAAAAAATCAGACTTATTAAAATATACAACACTATGAAATCAAAACACCATGACATCAGCACAATTCAAGGCACAGACAATGCAAGAAAAAATAAAAAGAAATATCTTAGGAATAGTGCTATGTTTATGTGTGTGCACCTATCAAGCTTGTCACAGAGGACCAAGTGCAACAATGAGAAGTAGGGGACATTTTCCATAAATGATATTTAGGGACTGGCCAGTCATATGCCAAAGGATACTGGAGCTTTAGAAATCTCTCAACTTGTACAAATACTAACTCAAAATGGATTGATGACTTAACTGTAAGATCTCTTACTATAATACTACTAGAAGAAGACGGGGAAATGCTTTAGAACATAGGCCTAAAGAGTGGTATTTAGATTTGGTACAAAGTGAACAGGTGTCAAACATACAAAAAATAAACAAGTGATACTGTAAGAACTGACTCTGTAGCAAATAATACTGTAGCAAATGATACTGTAACAAATGATTCTGCAACAAAAGTACTATAACAATTGATTTATAATATCAAAGAATGCAATCCACAGATAGCCTTCAAAATGGAATGAAACACTTGCAAACTATATATTTGAAAAAAAGGACAAAATCCAGAATACATAATGAACTAAAATGACTTCATCCCATAAAAATTACCTTATTTGATAATAATGAGCAAATAATCTGAAAAGATATTCATTAAGAGAAAAGGCACAAATGGACAAAAACTGTACATGAATAATATTCAGAATCATTAACATCCAGGGAAAGACAAATGTAAACCACAGTGAGATAGTACCACATTCTAGTGAAGAATGGCTATTATCAAAAAATAAAGAGATAAGAAATTCTAGGAAGCAGAGAAAGGATATGGAGGAAAGGGAACACTTGTACTTTATTGCAAGAAGTGCATATTTTACTGTGTATGGTGGCACACAACTTTAATCACAGCACTTGGGAGGCAGAGGCAGGTGGATCTCTATGAGTATGAGGACTCACAACAGGAACTACCTAATGAGTTCCAGGATAGCCAGAAACACATTTATTACATTTTACACATTTTATGACATGAATGTGTAAATTAAAAACCACTTATGATCTCAAAATATTTTTGAACCTCTGATGTCAGTCTATAACAATTTGATAAGCTCCTTTTAATATTTCTGATGACCATTTCAAAATACCTAGGAAAGTAAATTAGGCAAAGTATACAACAGAGTTATAACTTTTACTCCAGCATAATTTTATTATTGATATTAATACATAGAGGTAACCTGTGCCAACCCTTCCCCCCATTTAAAAGAAAAGCAAAAAATGTATGATAATATACCTGGTCCAGAGAACAGTATGTACATTCCTATTAAAAACTGCACATAGAACCATTGTAGGATCCAGAAACCCTACTATTGGGTATATGTCCAAAGGCAATGAAGTTAGTGTATCAAAGGGACACCCTCCCTGTCCTCTTCTTGTACCATTGCTCACTGGGGCCAGTAGACAGACTAAGCCTAAGTGTCCACTGCAATAAAATGAATAGGGAGAATGTGGTATACCTGCATAATGTTATTCTGTATATTCAGATTCACCCTGAACTCCTGTCATTTGAGAAAGCATAGTTATACCTAGAGAATGTCACCAGAAATAACTAACAAAAGACATGTGTCCAATAATCTATCTCTTGCAAATCAAATAATCATACTACCACAATGATCAGTGAAAGAAACATAAACACTATTTATCTTTGCTATCAGTCATTTTCAAACAAAGAGAAAGGTTTTTACTATTACACAATTATATGATAATTAGATCAAGTAAGAAGTAACCATTTGAAATGATTTGTTTCTTATTCCCAATGCATAATAGCATAGATACCTAGAAATGTCTACGTGTTTAGAATCCTGGTATTTGTTAGGATTTTAACATAGCTAGAAGCCAAAAGCTACTCATACATTTTCCTTTATAGTCAGTAAACAATTTGAAGTGATAAAATTGACTTCTTATGTTGTATACCAAGTTTAAAAATCAACCCAAATGCCAACTAATATGGCAGTGTATGTAATGAACTTAGGGATACATGGTAGACTTTACTGTGTCTGGGATTCTCTGGTTCCTCCTTCTATAGTGGCATTAGTCATTCTAGATAAGGGCCCTACCCTATGATCTTATTTAACAACAGTCACCTCTTTAAAAGTTCTGTCTCTAAATGATCATTTGCTGAGGTCATAGCTCAATGATAATGTTGCATAGTATGTATGATACCACCGTACCAATGCCCACCACACTCATAAGCCAATAAATAGATAAATGAATAACTAAATAAAGCCATTTATAATTTTTGGTTTGGGGAGGGAGAACAGATGCAGCCCAGCGCATATGAGGGGGTTCAACATCATGAATTTAAGTGATTCTAGGAAAAGAAGCTCACTTTTTTCTCTAATTGGTTTTACATTTGCAATTTTTATAACATGAATGTGTAAATTAAAAACCACTTACTGTCTCAAAGCATTTTCTAACCTCTCATGTAAGTCTTTATAACAATTTGATAAGCTCCTTTTAATATTTTTGATGACTATTTCAAAATACCTGGGAAATCAAATTAGGCAAAGTATACAACAGAGTTGTAACTTTTATTCCAGCATAATTTTATTATTGATATTCATATTAAATCATACTTTTATAAATATATTACATATACACATCATATAATTACATAATAAGTTAGACATTAATTTTACTTAATCATAAGAAATGCTACATGTCTTAATTCTCTGAACTAGATTTAATTGGATTGTGGGAAATGCATGCAGGGTATCACTTGGGTACCCTTACCTAATTCATCCGATCTGCTACGATCTTGAAAATCCTCTGTGGCCAGAAGATCTGCACAGACCACTGGCTCTAGTCAGCTGCTCTTGGTCCTGCACTGATGACTGGGTTGGGGTTGTATTGAAATCAGAGGTCTGGTACCCTGAGTCATCCTTCCATCAGGGCGTGGGAGCAGAAGAATGGTAGGGATTTCTGCTGTCCTAGACTCATAAACCACACATCTACACAGATTTAGTTTCAGAAGCAAATTAACCTCCTTTTGATTTCTTAATTCACCTATCTATCTATCTATCTATCTATTTATTGAGATGAGCTCTTTCAATTGTTGACCAGGCAAACTTCTATGCTTAAATAAGTGATCCTGTTTAGTTGTCGGTACAAGCTAATAGGAATGACTCTTTATTTGGTTTTCTGATTGCTTGCATGGAAGCCAAAGCAATGTGTGTACACTAAACAAGTGTTCTCCCATTGGGTTGCTCTACTTACAATACTTATCTTTCCCTTCATGATTGGCCATCTGCAGGGCATCTTCTCAGTGTGCTTTAGAAGTGCATTCCTCTTTTCTATCAGTAATATGTATTACTATTGCAAAGGTTAGGATATCAAAAGTGCTTTGTTTTGGTAACAGCTGTGTAGCAGGCAGGCTTGTGCAGCAAAGACGGCAGGTGAGGGCTGGACAATCCAAGAAAATGTGCAACTGTCTGGTCAGAGCAACAAGAGATGCCATAACGTAGGAAGCAGGAAGTGCAGAGATTCAGTCCAGGCTTGGGGAGTATCTTTGAAGATGGCTGTGCTTTACTGCCCTCATTGGCTCTGCCCTCCAGTTCTTTACAACGTGTCAAAATAAACAGCAGTCCTTGTTACCGCAAGAAGACTGACAGTGAGGGAAGGCCCGTTTGACTACTAACACACTCTTCTCTGTTTCGCAGGACTATATTGTCCTAATTTTAGCCAAAGTCATGCAACACTACTCACTTGGGAATAACAATAGTGGAGTAACCTAACCAAACAACCATTGTAGAACCAAATTAATTGTGAAAGTGTGTCATGAGATGATTGGTCAGGCTGGGAGTGTTGCTCAGGTATCTGCACAGCATCATAAAGCCATAGGACCCCAGTACCACACACACACACACACACACACACACACACACACACACACACACACAAGAGACAGAGAAGAGAGAAAGAGACAGAGAGACAGAGAGACAGAGAAAGAGAGAGAAAGAGGTGGGGGTGAAGAAGGGAGCAATCCAATTAACAGAATACAAACACATGAGTTAGGTAAACATAGTTGAAAATGTGTTTTGGTGGTAAATCCAGTGGGCATGCAAACTAGTAGGGTATTTCACTTATTCTTGCCACCTAGTTCCTAAAGTTTGAACAAAATGAACAATATTAATTTCCTCTTCCTCTGGTCTTATTCAGGATTTCCACATTTGGAATTTTTATACTGAAGAGACACTTTTCATAACGTTTTTCTAAAGTTAAAATACAAATCAAATGTCATAATTCTTTCAATTGTCATATTAAAAGTATTATTTCTAAATTTTCCCTTCACAAAGTTTCTTTTGTCAAAAACTTAAATACACTTTTCAAAGAAATAAAGAATGAAATAATGACATTTAGAAAAATCGCTTCAGAATTACCCAGGATTGAGATGAAAGTTCATGTTTGAGATGCAAAACAAGACTGACCAAGCGACTTCAAGTTTCAAAGCTTTATAAAGGAATGAGTGTTCATTAATCATGCTGTCTTCATAGATAGATAGGTAAGTAGGTAGACGGGTAGACAGACAGACAGATAGACAGACAGACAGAAAGATAAATACCATATATATGGTATGTCCATCTACATATATATGCATAAATATCAGTAGTATACAATAAAAATCTGAAATCATAAAGTAAAACTACAAAATTGAATTTATAACTTCTAACCAAAACTAGACTCCAACAATACGTAAGACGGGAAGCTTACACAAGCTAGACATAAAGCTTTACTAAAGGAAAACTTTGAGGATGATTCCAGCAAGTTCAAATTCTCCAATAATATGTTCTGACCTCTAAGAAGTCAGCTCTCCTGTCCTCTGTCACGGATGTGAAGGTTTCTGGGGTGTCAGTTCACCAAGGAGTGCTGCTTTGTGGAAAGCATCACCGTGTCAGTCAATGCTAAGTGACTCTAGTGCCATTGTAGTGTTTCCAAGCCTTGTCAACCCACATCTGCACATTAAAGAACAGCTAAAGTGGAAATTTATGGTTTCTTTGGAGACATAACTGTGTCATGTGGTGCTTTCCTGGAAGCTGTCTTATGAAAGGATATTTTGCTGAAGCAGACACATGAGAGGATGTGTGATGTTTGGAAAGGTATAAGTATAACCCAAGGGACAGTGAATGACACTCTTGCATTGGTTTGCCTTGCAAAGTTTTGCTGGTCTTCACTGTTCTTCACTTGTGACTTCATAGAGAGAAAGCAACAAGGAACGTCCTGTAGTATTTCAGCCGCTTCTTGCTGATTCCGGAGACTTGTGCCAATTCAGCAGAGCCTTGTGGTTTCTTCTGCATTGAGTCACTGCTACTGATTTATGTACTCATGTTTGGAATCTCCCCCAAAGAACTACTTCTAAACAGGTCCACATTCCCCATTGTCCTATTAACCACCTTTCTCCCCTACCTTCAATCGGCAGGCTAGAAGGGAAGTTGAAGCACTTAAGAACCCATATTAATGTAGGTTTTGAAAAATATAAGCAAACAAACAAAACCAAACTCCAGTGACAGCACTCCTTTCATTGATAATATAATAGTGCAATATAAAAAGAGGGGGAAGAGCCGGGTGTGGTGGCTCACACTTTTAATCCCAGCACTTGGGAGGCAGAGGCAGACGGATTTCTGAGTTCGAGGCCAGCCTGGTCTACAAAGTGAGTTCCAGGATAGCCAGGGCTATATAGAGAAACCCTGTCTCGAAAAAACCAAAAAAAAAAAAAAAAAAAAAAAAGAGGGGGAAGAAAAGAAGGGTACCATTTCGCTCTTCTGGGTATATAGCTTATTACTATGCAACCTGTTTTCCCCTCTTTCTGCCTTTGTCTTTTGGAACCCTATGTATTCACACTAGAATTATGAATTTTTATGTATTAAATTGTGTAAGAAGCCTTACTGGCTATCTTTCTACAGAGATACACGCCCACATCAGCCATTTTCTCTTCTGCTACAGAGTATGCAATCGTGATAGAGTTAGAGGTAGAGACAGAAAGTGGATGGAAGTGAAAACCCACATGAGCCCCCAAAGATATCCACCATAATAGGTGCTCAGTGGGGAAAAGGGCACCTGGTTGAGGATGGAATTGCAATAGCCCCACTGACAGGATGGGATTAAACAGCTGCTTTGAGCAGCTTCCTTGCAAGGACTAAGCTATAGATATCTAGTACTGAAGAACAAGCAGGGTAATGGGCTGAGACAACGACATTCCCATCCCAGCTGTTTGACTGGTTTGAATCATTGTGTTGCTGGAATCCAAGGCCTGGGCCTACTAGGCATGTGCTGTAGCACTAAGTTAACCCCCCATGCCTGTGTTATTTGCAACCTTCCATGGGTAAGTCATTCGTAGTGGTTATAATGTTTAAAACAATATATTAACCCTTAGAAGAAATTTCTGTAACCAAATAGCACCCCAATGATTATTTGGATTGTATTTATTGGTCCCATGGAGCTAAAAAATTAAAAACATTAAAAAGTAAGAAAAAATAGAGGGTAGAGATCTAGAACATCAGACTATGGATTCCAACTTAGTTCTGTAGATATCCTGTGGCTTTAAGCAGAGGAGGTCATAGTAAAAGTGATTTAGAAAATTTTCTGCCAATTATGCAACCTGGTTAAAAGGGTAGTCTTGATTCAGAGAAATCCATTAGGAAGTTAATACAAGTCTAAGGGAAAAAAGCTACAATCTAAAACTAGAGCTGTAGGAAGAAATGAATTTACCATGAGCTAATGACACCTGCAGGGGCCCATGCCAAGGTCTCAGAAAGACCCTGGGAAAACCTTCCCACCATCATGTAGTTTTCTTGCTGTGACAAAATTCCTAAGAAGAATGCTTTTAATGTAGAAAAGCTGTATCTTGGTTCCTATTTGCAGACTATGGTAGTTGGCTCTGTTGTTTCTAGACCCATGCACTAATGGCATGGGAGAAAAGGATGGAGAGGGATGCTGCTCATTTTATGGCAGCCAAGAATCAGAGAGACAGAAACAAAGGTTCTGGGACAAGACACAGCTTCAAATGCACGCCTCTAGTGATCTACTGTTTGGAATCAGCCCCATCTCCTACTATCCTACTCTAGCAGAAATTCATCAGCAGATTAATCAATTAAGAAAATTAATTGATTATTAACCAATCAATTAATAAAATTAAAATGGCACTCCCATGATTCAGTGACCTTCCAAAAGCCCATCATCTGGCAATCAGGGTCTCTAGGTGAAAATATTTTTATTACAACAGTTTTGATCAGATTTGAAGAGGATCCCAGTCTCTTCCCTCCATATTCTTTCTTGTACTCTACCATGGCAGTAGGCACTCCAGACACCTTACTAGAGAAAATATGAGCTGGAGAAAATTTGTTTTGGGTTTAGAGAGGGTACACTTAAAACACAGGTTTTCAGTCACTTCCTTGTGTAGTTACATCATTGTCATCTTTATCTACATGCAAATACTTTAAGTTGGTTATGGTAGCTCACACCCATAACTTAAGTACTTGAGAAGGTGAAACAGAATTATTGCCATGAGTTCAAGGTCAACATAGGAGAAGGAAAAGAAAAGGGGGTGGAGGAGTAGGAGGAGGAAGAGGAGGATGAGGAGGAGGAGGAGGAAGGGGAAAATGGCTTTAGGGACTAAACTACCTACCAAAGAGTACACAGGGAGGAACCCGTGGCTCCAGCCACATATGTAGCAGAGGATGGGCTTGTAGGACATCAATGGGAGGAGTGGCCCTTGGTCCTGAGAAGGTCCTATGCCCCAGTTTAGGGGAATGCCAGGGCATGGAGTTGGTAGTAGGTGGGTAGGTGGGTGAGCACCCTTATAGAAGAAGGGGGAGGAAAGATAGGATAGGGGATTTCGGGGAAAGAGGATAACATTTGAAATGTAAATAAATAAAATATCCAAGAAAAAAAATACCGTTTTGCCCTAGTGCCAACTTACGTGCAGATTCAGGTCCACTGGACATATCTTACCAAGGCTACAAAGGTGATTAAAAGTAGAAGAGAATTTTTTTTTTAAATTCATGGAGCTAAAATAAACTGCATAAAAATCTCCTCTATGAGATATATCAAAATAAAAGTAGAGGATCCCGTTTTTATTGAATCAGAATAAAGAGTCTGTCAGGAATGTATTTAACAATGCACCAATCACTTTATAACTACAATACTACATTATATGCACTACAATACTACAATATATCTTATTCTGTTTCTTTTTGTCTTAGAATTATAGGAAATAAAATTCACCAGAGTGCCTAGATTTATACAATACAAGCTTTCAGTCCTATCTTACAGTAGGTCTAAAGCAGTTCATTTATGAAAAAAAAATGAGAACAATTTATATGGCATTACCAATAATGAGTTTTGATGCTACATCCAACTTTTCTAAACCATTAATATTTTTCAAATGTCAGTCCACCAAGTTGGAGCAGAGAGTGAGTTGGTTATCTTTCTAATCTTTCTACAGAAAATATTACATAATGTTTGGCTTACAAAAAGATCATCAATAACTATGTAACCTAGAAAGGATGCTGAAATATATTGAACAGTCAAATAATAAAACCACTCCAGTAATTTTATGGAATTTCTAACATTTGTGAGATCTGGCAGCTTTCATTCCTTTTTTCCCCAATGAAAATAAATAATAATTCCTATGTTTAATTTTGAACATGTAATCCTTTACTCTTTCTAAAATAACCCTCCCCCCCATCATGTAGAAATTAAAGCAAAAAGGACAGCATACATTTTAAGGAGGCCTCAAGTTGGTCATAGACATTAAGCAGGAATCATGAAATAGGCTGAGGTTTGGCCTGGGAAATTGAAAGAGTGAATTCTATCTTTTATTTGACTTGGGGGGGGGTGATATAATGAGCTAAAATGGCAAACAGAGTTCCTGCGCTTGATAACTAAAGACTATGTACACTAAGGATAATTTAAGACAGCTTCCTCGCTGAAATGATCATGTTAACTGAGGTAGAAAACATCACTGTAAACATGTATCCCATGGCTCCCTGACTCTGTAGTCAGAGAGTCTGCAAGGAACCAGCTGCCCTGGGCTCCCACTGCTGTGTTGTCTCTGCCATGATAGCCTGGAGCTAGTATTAGTTCAATGTAGACATGTATCTTGTAATGCTGTTGTTGCTTCCTTTCATCACTGTGACCCCCAGGTTTTTACTCTAATCATAACTCACAGGTCTCTTCCCCTGAGTTTGAAGACATCAAATGAGGTCAGTAGACATGTTGTATGCTGTGACTCCTAGAAGCACAGACATCTGTAGAAAGAAGACAGATGAACAAACCGAACCAAGATGAGACCCTTGAGTTCGGCTGTCTCACAGTTAGCCCCACACCTATCATCTGGCCCTCTATAGTGCTACAAATGTATTATGCAAATTGATTTTTCACCAGAGTGCATAGAGGCATACCTTTAGCCCTTGCAACCAAGAATCCTAATGAGTACAAACAATTCATGATGCCTTTAGTGATCTAAGCCTTCTGTTCCTGTCAAGACGCATCACTAACTACTCACAGCAGTATGAATCCATATTCATTCAATAGCTCTGAAAAGATTAGGCCCTTCCTGTCTTTGAAGCCCGCTTTGCACATGTGCTTCTCTGTCTCTGTGCATCCTTTAGCTCCATCCTAAGATATGTTTCCCTTGCAGAGATCCAACCTCCATTTCTGGGTCATATACTCTCATGACCAATGTCCTCTTAGAGAACTTTTGTCGCTGAAGGAACCACAACTGTATTCTTCATCTATTTGATGCTTCAGTGTTTAATGTTGCCTCTCAATTTATATCTGTTGAAGGGTAAGATCACTCAGTCAACATTCATAAAATCACATTGAGTGAATAGAGCAGGCTGAGCCCTCATGGACCATTCACCTCTTAGAGCTAAACTCTGTAAAGTCAAGGAACATACGGTGTCTAAGTCTGTTTCTTCATCTCATCACCCACTTTCTCCAGAGAACACCACTACCCCAAAGTGTGCTTTCTGTTTCACATATATGATGCTTAATGAGTTCAAAGTTTATAAAGTAGACATGTACAATGAGGATTTAGCAACTTGCACTTTCAGTGACACCCAGTACTTCTAAGCCTTGTGTTACTGTTACAGGGGCAGTTCATCTATTTTCATTGCTGTATGATCTTGTGTTAAATAAGCTTATCACAACTAAGTTACAGATTTGTATTACCACTTATTTTCTAGCTACCTAAATCCCTAGGTCATTTCCATTATTGTGATGACAACTTTTATGTTTCAAAGAAAAGTATACTAATACTCGTCATACCATGGGCTCTTCTTTTATGTGACTGTGCTACTGTCCCAGGGAGTGACATTTAACCTCTTTCTACTTTAATCAGATGACCCTGTAACAGCTTCAACAGACAAAACATGGTAGAAGGGAGAGTGACTTCTGATGCTGGGCTTCACAGTCTACGATGTGTTCTCTGTCTTGTTCTCCAAAACTCCTTTGGAGCTCTGGCTTCCATGTGAAAACTCCAACTACTGTGAGGCCACTCTCTGCTAAGGAAGCCTTCAAATTGGTACAACCAGGTGTCAGATTCTAATGAAATAGCCTGCTGAGGACTCCAGTCTCCATCCACATAGTCATTCCAAACCTTTGACTCTCCTCACGTGAGGTCCCAGACATGTTCTTAATCCATGATGCTATAAGATTGGTTTTCTGTAAATCTACTAAGTTTGGGGGCATCTTGACACATTATTATAGTAACCAGAACAGTCCCATTAACTATTGATCCTCCTTCAAGCCCAGATCTGCCTGGAAGGGCATCTGTCTTCAACTCTAACTCTGCTTAATCCATGTCATTTCCCTCATGCCTGCCACAGCTCCTTCTAACCAGAGAACCTCACAATTCTGAATTGAAATATAACAAACATTCTGGGTGGGAACCCTTTCTCAGCCCTCAGCACATTCCCAGGACTCCAGGCCTCCTGCAAAGCAAAGCCACCTGACAGCCACTTGTCCCTCACAACATTCCCTCTGAACCTATTCATCAATTTAAAGCCCACTGTTCTTCTATAGGGCCAAACTTGCCTTTTTTTTCCCCAAGTATGATAAGACCATGGCACTACAGTATCAAATAAAACAGACGATCAGAAAACATTACAAATGCGGGACTAACAATTCCAAATAAAGAAGTGAATCAAATAATATCAAGCCTGTCATCCACAAGAGTTACAAAAGAAGTTCTGCTTTTCAGATCACGGTATGAGTTAGTGTCTAGGAAAATCTGTTTATAATTATCAGTGATATTTAGAACTCATAATAGTCATATACCTAACCATCCCTGGGTTTATATATGGGACCTGGACTCTATATAAAGAAATTCTCCTCATTTGTTTTATAAACAGATTCTTCCCATTTCCCTTTTGTGTTTCCAAAGTTAGTTACCTATGATCTGCTTCATTGCACAAACAATTTTGAATATTTGTTGCATGCATCTATACAAACAAATGAAAAAGAGATGGGTGAACATCTTTGTTACTTGAACCAGACATTCTCCAACATTAGGAGTCAGGTGTAGGAAGTTCTCTCCTCCCACCAGTTTATCTGAGAGAATTATAAATTATTACTGCTGTGTCGGTTACATATTTGAGCTTCACATTAAGAACTGTGCTCTCAGCTACATTCCGTGAATACTACAGGTTCCTCTTTTTCAACCACTAGTATTTGAGATGGTGTAAGACATCACAAACCTAGCATGCAGAAGTGCAGGTAAACCAAGACAGAGAAGGAAGGAGAGAGATGGGAAGGAGGCCAACCCTGCAGAACTGTGAACATCCCCTAGACAAAAAACAGACAATCACCGAAATCTCAGAATCCCCAGAGCTTCAGGGAGATTTAGGGCAACTATCATCAACCTGGTCCTTGCCCTGGGTTCTTGTCTCTGGCAGATTGCCTTTGCACATTCATCTTCTATAACGTAAAGTTTCCTTGAAGGTACAGATGAAAGTGTTTTGATTGGTGAGCCTTGGAGTTGTAGCCAGTCCTGGATGCCCTGTAAGTTCTTCCCCATTGACTTTCTCTGTTTTAATAAGATATACAATAGCTTGCTTTACAACGATGAGCCATAAAAATATGAAGCAGAAATAGATTCAACAGTAAACACACACAACTTGTCTGTTCCTTCATTTGATCCTTGTTACATACTCTAATGTAGGTGAGAAAGGAAATGGTGTCTGTGCCCCCTCTCTCTTCAGCTGGGCCTTTTCTTTCTCTTGTAACATGTTTTCTTCTGATATCTTAGAACTTTCTCCCTTCACATGTTTACTCAAATGTCATAAACTCAGGGCACTTCCTTGATTACCCCCAATAAAATATCACCCAAACAAGCCCCTCCCCTTAACCTCCCCCCACCCCGTGCCTCTGCCTTGATCATCTCCACAGCACTAAGTTTGGTAAGTGCTACTCAGACATTAGCAGGGTTGAAGATCTTTGAGGATGGATTTCTTCCTTCCTAATCCTCAGCTTATAAATGCAAGAACAGAAACCTCAGGACTCTAATAATTTGTTATTACACTAGAAAAAAAAAAAAAAAAAGAAGGCTTAGCAGTCCAGACCGGACCTCTTCTTGCTCTTACAATAGACCGTGCTGAAATGGCTCACAACATCCTCTCACTCCAGCTCTGGGAGATCTGGCACCCCACTTTGGCCTTTGCAGACACACACATACATACACATACATGCATGGCATACATTCACACACACACACACACACACACACACAGATACACATAGATAAAGCTAACTTTTTAAAAAATCTTTTATTTAATATTTTACACTTCAGACCTTATTTCCCCCACCCTGTCCACCCTCGGACTGTTCCACATCCCACACCTCTTTCCCAACCCCCTGTCTCCATGAGGATTAAAAAAAAAATGCATAGGATCTGAGTGGTATCTTTGGCTCTGGGTGGAAACATGCTATTCTAAACTAACTGCCCAAGAGATTATAGCATTAGTCTCTAGCCAAGGATTTCTGGCAAAGAGTAAAGAAAGGGTTTTTGTCTCTTACCTTAAGAGTTAATCCAGATGGGTGTGTCAATCACCTGGGCAGAAAATCCCACCTTAGGAAGTCCTATTCTATACTTTTGAAAAATAGTAGAAAAGATTTCCTGACCCAGTAGGCTTGCACAAGGTCTTTCTGGCCATAGCCTACTCCATGAGAGAGTTTTCCTCTGTAAGGGTCCATTTTGATCATAGCCAACTCTCATCTCTGAGAGTGCTTCACATTGTTACCAATGCACTCTGCCTGACACCATACTCTATGTGTCTCAGCTAAACGTATCTGATACAGATTACAAGAACTGAGGAGCCATGGAGAGACTCAAGCCAGAGCTCAGTAACAATTTCACCTGATTTGTCTTTTGTTTGTTTTCACTACTTGAATGAAACCTCTCTAAGAGTGGATTTATTTTGTTTACAACCCACATCCCCAGTCTTCTGAGACTACCTAACATATAGCAAATTTTCAATAAATAAACTGCTGAATTATTTCCATTTCATAACTAACAGATCAGGATGAGCAAGATTAAGAATTGTGACCAATGTGGCACATGGAGCAAATGACAGATTGGGTTCTGAGGTTCTAGATTGAAGGTGCCTTTGCCAAATCCCCTCTATTAGCAGAACCATCACAGAAAAGTTGCATTGAATAACTGTGAACTGCTGAATCAACTGGCATTAATTTCTGGAACAATGATGGCTTTGATTCATCACAGATTATGAAGAAAGAAAGAAAGAAAGAAAGAAAGAAAGAAAGAAAGAAAGAAAGAAAGAAAGAAAGAAAGAAAGAAAAAGAAGGGAGGGAGGGAGGGAGGGAGGGAGGGAGGGAGGAAGCAGGCTACAGTTACTGGTGCTGGTTAGGATGGTAAGAAAATAAGTAAATTTAGGCATGGACAAAGCCATCTATGCTATACTGAGAAACGCACACATTTATTTTTAATCCAGCCCTTTCCCATAGTCCCTAAATGTCCTCAGTAGGCTATCCCAGTATTTCTGACAGTAGGTGACTAGCTAACCTCAGACTAGGGCAGCACCCTGAGGAGTGACACTACTAAGGTCACAAGCCTTGCTGTTCTCAGCAGTGGACCACTTAGCACATGAGAGGTATGTGATGTGGAGAGAATGCTGCAGAGGGAGGAGCAGCCTTTGCAAATGGACTGATAATCAATGTGCTTTTTAGTCTGACCATAGAGACAGCAATAAAGTGAACTTCCTATGGCTTTAGGTAGTCCTTTCCCTTGGATTTCCTTCTAATACCAAATCAATTTAATTTACAATAGCTCACTTAGAAATTCAAACTAACCATTGATTGCCATGCAGTCGTCCTGTTAACCATACCATCCCCTACAAACCATCATTTTGCAGCAAATCCTGGATATGAGTACAAAGTTCCAAGAAGACTAAGATCTCAGTCCATTTAAAATCCACAGGTTTAAGGGTGAAAAAAAATCTTAGCTGCAGTGTCCTATCAACTATTCTGACAGGAAAAAGTCTAGAGTTTGACTGTACACACTCCAGTGCTCTTTATACTTACAGAGTGTGACTGCATTCTTCAGACTCTCTGATCTCAAAAAAAAAAAAAAAAAAAAAAAACTGTTAACTGAACAAATTTAGAGTAATGGCCTTGGCGTCTGGCCACATCATGAAGTCATGCTGAATAGTATTTAAAATCATTGTGGGGAACATACATTAAATGATGTTCATTCCACTATTAGTCTTCTTTGGATAGTGGTTACTCTCTAAAAATGTATAATGTCCATAAGAGTTATAGATAGTAAACGTTACAGGTGGAAATGTTTGGTTAAGCAACACCATGTCCTAACCAAATCTAAAGGTATATTGTCAATATTCTCAAAAGCTACAGAGGAACCTGAGGCTGCTCCACTGTTCTGGCACTGCTGTGGCAACTCTATAATAGTTCACTCATTCCTTTTACAAAGCTGTAGACTAACCACCAGTGTGAATATTCACCACTGATCGCCAAATCATTTTGATTTTCTTCCATGACTCAGCCAGGATAAAGAACATCAGTTGTCCTTGGTTTCCACCATGTCGCTGAGCTGTAGCCACTAGATAGCCAGGGACAATGACCTGTGTCATGAAGTCCTCCTCCTGTGGATTTCCAGTTAGTGCTCTCGCCTTGCCCTCCAGTGCAAGGCTCTAATGAAACACTGTGAGCTCCAGGAGATGGAAGAGCCACAAAATGGAGTCTTGTTTCTATTAAGACAAAAATTGAGATGCAATCAGAATCTGAAGAAACTTGTGGACCACATTAACAAGTTGATATTTGACTCTATAGGCAGAATAATCCAGCAAAGATTTCACAGCTAAGGGGTAGCACAAACAAGTTTCTCTGATAGAAGATGAAATCTGAATTGGTGTGAGAAATAACATTAAAGAAACAATGACTATCAGAGGTCCAGGAGTCATATTGCTGGAAAAGCTTGTTCAAGAGAAAATTTAAGAGCCAATCAGGAGCAATCAGTATAAACATATATACAAGTGAGGACTCGAGGCCACACCCTGTCCCAGTGTCTGCGACTTATAGACTACATTATTTAACATAGAGTGTATAAAAGATATAAGTCAGAGGGCATAAAAGATAAACTTGCTTCTAAATGTGTTGACTGTAGGGTCCAAACTATAAAGCTATCCAGTGGGCAGTTCGTATTACATATGTGAAATTTGGGAAAAGTTCAAAACTGGAATTATAAATTTGGAAATTGGCAATGTAGACTTGGTGTTTAAGCCAATGGAGTGGATAAGTTCTGCCAAGAGAAGGGTAGAAAGTAAGAAGAGGAGAAAGAGAAGACTTTACAGGACACTTAAAGTATTTGGAGGAGTATAAAGGCATCAGGAGAGAAATTTTCACAAGAACCGAGAGAGCAAAGACTTTAAGACTCCAAGTTATAGAGCAGGTCAGAGCAGATACAACCTGGACCTCAGAACTGTTATCCAGCCCAGGAGTGTTAGAGTGCAACCAACTACAGAAGGTACTGAGGCCTGTTCCAAAGATATGTTGGAAATGCGATTCTGTCATCAGATGGCAATGGTGTGTTCTGTCAGGGAGCTGGAGTTGGAGTCAGATGACGGATAAGAAGTACAAGTAGAACTGAGGACCTGGAGGATCAAGGCGGTGGGAATATGGGGTAAGCCCAGGAATTCAATGGTATTGATTACATTCTAGATGAACTGTAGACATAGTAAGAATAAATACAAAAGGGCACCAATTATCTCCAGTACCAAGAAGCCTGCCACTGGAGACTGCCAATCAGGAACTCTGGGAGTTTTGTTACATACGGGAGAGTTTCCAGCTATGTACCGTGGAAGGGGAAGCTAGCTAGTAGAGAACGTGGGTGAAAATATCATCCTTAAGATTACTGAGTGTTGGGACTAGAGAGAAGGCTCAGTGGTTAAAAATGCCTGTTGTTCTTCCAGGAGACCTGAGTTCAATTCCCAGTACCCGCATCAGCTAGCTCACAAACAGCTGCTTGTATTTCTAGCTCCAGCAGATGCAACATCTTTGGCCTCCTCCAGTAAATGCACTGGTATACACAAATCCACATACAAACATGTGCACATACACATAATTAATAATAATAATAATAATAATAATAATAATAATAATAATGATAAATCTTTCAAATGAGATTATCTAAAGTTAATGAAAATGGTGTGGATGTTTGAGTAGTAGGCCTGGTAAAGACAAAAGCTTTTTAGGACATTGTTGGCAAAGGGTAAGGGCTTATTGTAAAGGGTAAATGAAAGCCTGAGGGAGCACATTATCTAAGACTCGAGATGGAAATCAGAAGATATGGAACCAGAACACTTAAGAAGATACTTATGGAAACAGTGTCTACCTTGTATATTATTTTAGTTGAACAGTAATGCCAAAACAATATACCTGAGACTGGGTAACAACAATAAAAAATTATTCCCCAAAGTTCTGGAAGCTGAGATGCTTAAGATTAAGATGCCATCAGAGTCACTATCTAGTGAGATTTGTTTCCAACTTCCAACACAGTAATTTATTGCTAGGCTTATGTGATGGAAGACTGGACAGAATGAAGCCTGCTAGTTCCTTTCAGCCCCAATATAGGGCCACTCATTGCACTAAAGGAAGCTCTGACTTTGTAGCTTGGTTGCATTTTAAAGATCTCGTCTTCATGTTTACTTTCATACAGGCAATTAAATTTCAATCTATGAATGTTAAGGGACACCTTCAGATCTCACAGCATGTAGCCTGTTTCCTGATGGGAGGAACAGTGAAGTTTAGCCAGAGTTCCTACTTGATGGCTTGGGGTAGAGAGTGGAATGTGGACAGCATGGAAGTTTAAAGGCAGAGGGACGTTCAGAGAAAGAGGCCTGGATTACTGATTAGATTTATACTGAAAGCCTGGTTCAGGCATGGGTAGCACAAGGTACTCTCTAAACATAAGGAAAGCCTAGAGGCTAAGAACTGGCAAGCAGTAATACAGCAGCTACTTTACTTGTGACTACAAAGGAAAGAAAAGTATTGATGGAATTTCAAAAGATTGACTCTTGGGGGACACACAAAAGACACTTGGTATGTGCAGTGTGGTTGAATGGATGGACAGACGAATGGCTGGTTAAAGCAGAGATGAAGTGGGGATCCTTAATAGACTGAAAGATTAGAAAGAATTAGAGTTGGGAATGTGGCGTGATGCAGAACAGGTTTGTGGAAATGAAAGTTTGAGAAAAGACTGACTACAAGGCTATGGCCAGAACCAATTCTAAATTCAAATTTCCAGAAGGATAGTTCCAAGTGATTCAGATGTCTCCAAATTCATCCTGGAAAGTGGGGTTAGTAAAGCAGAATACAAGCAGATTTTAGCTTGAGGACAGGCCATTAGATACCTCATCATTACTGATCACAAAGTCACTGAAGACGCCAGCAGATGCTAGAAGGAAGATGAAGATTGTCATCCAAGCTCAGCATTCTCAAGGATTAAGAGCAAATGCCCCAGAGGAAGTGGCACGAAGACCTCCCAACTACTCAAAATTCTAATGATGAGGATCCAAAGAGAGACTCATTGTTTGCTATTCTCTGGAAGTAAAGGATGCATCTCTCATTCAAAGAAGAGTTTATTAAATAAAACCAAAATCAACAGGAGGAAGTTGAGGGAGACCAGGCCCCAAGCTGCTGCTTTAGTTGATATAATACCAATCAAACACATTCCAGAGCCTACAGAAATACCTCGGCATGGTGGAGTGTACCTGGAACCCTAGCACTGGGAAGTCTGAGAGAGAAGGATCCCAGGATGCTCATTGGCCAGCCAGTGAGCTCCAGAGACAAACCCTGAGTTAAGAGGGGGGAGGGGTTAGGGCTGAGCCCACAGCTCTCACTTATCCTCAGCATCTTAAAAAGCTGTGACTCTGTATTTATTATTGTTTCTGTGATTGAGGGGCTATGAACATCTTTGGGTTCTAGGCACAGATATTTAGAAAATAGCTTGATACTGTCAGTTTAATTAATTAAACAACAGCAATGGAGTCTCTACCTGGGCCAATATAGAGATCAAAAAGCAAGCCCCAAAGTTGTTACACAGACTGCCTTGATTAAACTCAGTGAATCATTTAAAAAATTACATATAAATGTGTGTGTGTGTGTGTGTGTGTGTGTGTGTGTGTGTGTGTGTGTGCAGAAGGGTAAAAGAGAAATTGGGTAGACAGGATAGTATTGAGGTGGGATCTGTAGAAGTGAGAAGAATTGACAAATTGACAGAATACATTGTGGACATGTATGAAAATGTCTAAGAACACATTAATAAAAACCATGCAGAGAATGGCAGAGAAAAATACCTAGTGTTGATCTCTGGCATCCGCATGTGTACACACATGCATTCAATCATATACATGCA
>NC_034609.1:1505064-1517229 GCF_900095145.1 Mus pahari
GAGAGAGAGAGAGAGAGAGAGAGAGAGAGAGAGAGAGAGAGAGAGAGAGAGAGAAAGTTACACGCAGGCACCACACAGACAAACAAAGCAAACTGAAGCCAAACTGTTATAATAATACCCAGAGACTCAGAGTTAAAGCTGGGTTTCAGTAAAAAGGGACAACAGAGAAAATTTGTTAGCTACTCATGACAGGCTATAGAATCTAGAATTCCCACAACTATGCAAGGTGGATGTCACTTTCGGAGTATAAACAGGGACTCTGATCAATAACTGTCTTTAGCTGTTATCAAAGAGAGCCTGAGGGTTTAAACACAGCTCTAACAGCTCAGTTCCCACAGATTCCCTTTCTCTGCACGATGGCCCATGGAACATTGATGGAGTCAGTGCACTAAGAGGGAAGTGAGGAAGTGAACCTCAGATAAGAAAGCACTAGGAGAGAGGCAAGGGATGAGGGAAAGGAGCCTTAAAGCAGAATGAATGACGCAGCAGTAGCTGCCAATCAAGCTCCACTATTATGATGGATGGCATTGGGGGTGTGAGGAGTAGGGGAGCCAGAGAGCTGGAGACACCAAATAGCTTGAGCTCCAACAAGAACTTCAATGCTCCGTGAGTGTCTGTCACAACCAGTGTGGATGGCTTTAGTTTTAATGTTAGCTTTTTAAAAAATATACATTTACATAAGCAGCCAAGTACCCATCTTACCACTTTTAATATGTACCCTCAAGGAGTCGATTAAAAATTCCCATATCAAAGGACTTACATACAACAGCTTTGGTTAATTTACTAATTCATCTAATCAGCCTAATGTACTAGTAGCCCATTTTCCTAACCCATGTAATAATTCTCACATTGAAAAGGAAATGCCTTCCAACTCTCTTTCTGAAGTATTAGGGAAAATATACAGAGCCATCCTTCTAGATGATCAGTCATGATTTTAATATATTTATGAGGACAGTTGGTTGAATTGTGTTCTGGTATAATTTAGGGTCTTTGAACGCTACTCTTTCAAGCATTTCAAGTGCTGCATTTATGATCTTATTTGTGCCATTCATTTTTCTTTTTGGCAAATCTGTTCTCTATATAGCATGGAGATATACATAAATCAGGTTCTAAGTGGCTTATCAAAAATTCTGAGTTAGAAAATTTAGAATGAAACAAGTTTTCACCAAGTGTAAAAGCTGTGAAGCAAGAGTAGCTTTCACAGCCAGAGAACCAAAGAAAAGGGGAATCCGGTGTGTATGTGTATTTATGTCTGTCTGTCTGTCTGTCTGTCTGTCTGTCTGTCTGTCTGTATTTGTGTGTGTCTGTGTGTGTCTTTGTGTGTATGTGTGTGTTTGTATGTGTGTTTGTATGTATACATATATATATATATATGTGTGTGTGTGTGTGTGTGTGTGCGTGTGTGTGTGTGTGTGTATGTGTGTGTATGTATGTATGTATGTATGTATGTATGTGTCTGTGTGTGTCCTTGCATACACCCATGCAGAGGTCATAAGTCAGCTTTTTGTCATTTTTAAGTAGCTTCCTGCCTCATTTTCTGAGACAGAGGCACTAGCTGGGAGTCAATGCTCACTGATGAGGCTTGGTTGGTGGGACATTGAGCCCTGGGTAACCTCCTTCTCTCAGTCTCCCAAGATTTAAACGTGCTATCACAATCCCCAGTGTCTTAGTTAGGGTTCTATGACAGTGAGGAGACACCATGACCATGGTAATTTTTATAAAGGAAAGCATTTAACAGGGTTTGCTTACAGCTTCAGAGGTTTAGTCCATTACCCTCATAGCTGGGTGCGTGGCAGAACACAGGTAGACATGGCAGCTGAGAGTTCTACATCAGAATCCAAAGGCAGGATACACTTCCTCTAACAAGGCCATACCTCTTAATCTTTTCAAATAGTGCCACACCCTGGTGACCAAGCATTCAAATCTATGAGCCTATGGGGGAGGGGGGCTCTTATGTAAAGCTGCCATATATAGCTCTTTACCTGGGTACTGAGATCCCACACGCTTCCTCGTACTTATATTTGTTTTTGTCCCCAGCACAGAGAGACAAAAAGGATCTTGAGCCCAGGTAACTGAAATCCTGGCATCCGTTTTGTCTGTCAGAGCTCCTAGACATGGCTAACTGCATTCTTCCATCTGACCCTCCCCTACTCCCTTCATATGCAATATTCTAGCTCCTAGATATATTGGAGAGGTTTATGCAGAAATTCATGAAGCTTCTACAAGCCCCTTTCCCCAGTTCCTTTCATTTGGCTTCTTTTGCTCAGTAACATATTCCATCTCTCTTTCCCCAGGCGGCCTCTCAGAATCCTTTTCCTATGTGATCTGCAAGTACTCCTTTCTTCTCACATCCCTTTAAAATGTTTATATTTATCCTCTAATGCCAAGTCATCTATATCAAATCTCTCATTTTACTAACCAAATACAATATACGTGGCACATATAGGGACAGAATAGGATTCCTTATGTACTATCCATTTTTAGTTTTGACTATTACAAGCTCTATAATAAGAACTCAGCAGTTCCAACTCTAAAAATCAATGATTTATCTGTTTTGCGACTTATGATGAATTTGGTCATTGAATGTAGTCACCTAGACAAATTATAACAATATTGATGGTTTGAGATAAAGAAAAGTCACATATTGCCTTTAAAAAAAATTGGTTTATTTTTGCTTTTTGTATATAATGGCTTATCCAGAAGAGGGCATTTGATTCCCAGGAAGTGGAGTTACAGGAAGTTGGGTGCTAGGGAGCCAGTCCTGGTCCAAATAGCCAGTAATTTTAACTGCTGATCCATTTATACAGGCCCTGCATATTACCTCTTTTAATGAACAAATAAAAATTACATATATTTATAGTACATAAAGTGCTGTGTCAATGGACATGTAAATTGTGGGATAGCTATATTGAACTAACTATAATATGCATTTTTGTTGTTATTGAAAGTACTTGAAATCCACTCATTTAATAAATTCCAAATGTACTAAACATAACTATTAACTATAGTCAACATATTATACAGTTGGTCTCATCAATTTATTCTTCCTATGTACTATGGAATACTCTTCCAACATAGCAGCCATTACCACCCTAATCAGATCAGTTGTTATTTCTGATCACCCACCCAGGTTCACCCATGTTGTAAAAATAATTGACTTCCTTTTGAAATGCTGAATAGTATTCTGTTGTGTGTCTGTTTGTTCTGTCTTTCTTTCTTAAAAACAAAACAAACAAAAAGCAGGCACTTGTGTAATCTAGTTTAGCCTGGAATTTACCCTATAGTCAAGAAGGACCTTGAACTCCTGATTCTCTTGTCTCTCTCTTCCAAGTTCTGGGTTACAGAAATACAATACTGAGTCCTGTGTAGTTCTTGGGGTTTAACCCAGGGCTCTTTGTGTATCAGCCAGTCACTCTACCTACTGAGCTTCTATTTTTTTCTGATCAGTTTACCTGTTGATGGAGACTTCAATTGGTTCCATACATTGGCTTTCATTAATCTTACTGGAATTACACAGGTGTACAGATACCCCTTAAAAAAACATTTTATTGATTCTTTGTGAATTTCACATTATGCACCCCAATCCCTCATCTTTTCATCTCTTCATATCAACCCTCTACCCTTGCAAACTCCTCCAAAAGAAAATAAAACCCAAACAAACCATCTCATTGTAGAAGCTTCAGTGTGTCACATGGCATACTCTTTGGTCCAAACATCTTTACTTGTAAATGTTCATTGCAGTGAGTCATTGGTCTGGTTTAATGGGGTAGATGTTGGGGTAGGCTAACTCAAAACCCTGAATCTGGATCTGGGTGGTAGCTGAGTTTTCCCAGCCAGCTCTACTCCATCCACACAACCAGAGTGAGCTGCCTAGGCTGCAGCTGACAGGGGCCAATTCTCCGTTTCTCAGGACCAGCTGTTCCTCCTGCCACAGGTAGGGAGGGGTTGAGGAGGTAGGGCATCTCTCCCTTGTCCATACCACCTCAAAGCAAATGAGAAGAGCCAGCTTTCCTTTCCTCACACCTCTGGCTGGCTCACCTGTTCCTTCTGTCACTAGGGTTAGATCTATTCCTGCCCAAGTGAGTCGCAGAGCTTTCTCTCCAGGGTGCTGCAGCTGGTGAGGGGCAGGCCCAGCTCTCCCACTCTCATGACCCCAGGCAGATATCCCTTCAAGATAAGAATTTAATTTCTTTTGGATGTATCCTCAGGATTGGGGGTGCTTGATCATATGGTGGCTCTATGTTTAATGTTTGAGGAACAACTATATTATTTTTCATAATAACTTGTGTTTGTCTGTGTCCTATTGCTATGAAGAAACACCAAGACCATGGAAACTCTTATTATAGAAACACACATTTTATTGGGGCTATTTTACTGTTTTAGAGGTTTAGTCCATTATCAGCATGGCAAAAAGCATGGCTGCATGAAGTTAGACATGGTGCTGGAGAAGGAACTGAGAGTTCATCCAGATTCACAGGTAGCAGGAAGAAAAAGCCACTGGGCCTAGCTTGTGCATCTGAAGCTTAAAAGACATGTCCTCCCAGCGGCCTGCTCCCCCCCACCCCCACCCCCAATGACGTACTTCCTCCAGCAAGACTACATCTATCCCAGCAAGGCTACATTTCCTAATTCTTTCAAATAGTGCCAGTGCTTATTTGTTCCAATATATGAGACTGCATTGGGAACACATTCTTATTCAAACCATCATGTAGCTGAACTAATCAATAGGCATTACCACAGAGAGTGGTGGCTGTAATCCCAATACTGGGGAGACTCAAGCTTCATATGTTTGAGTCCAGCCTGGGATGTATTATCAAGAATTTATCTCAAAAAAAGATAGATGATAGGTAGATGATAGGTAGATAGATAGATAGATAGATAGATAGATAGATAGATAGATAGATAGATAGATAGATAGATAGATAGATAGGCAGATAATCTGGATCCAAACATGCAGAAGATTTCATATATATCTATCAACTACTGGTATTTTCTGTCTTCTTTTGATAATTGCCATTCTTAAAAATACAGGTAGTTTTCCAGTTAAGTCGTGTTGAATTCACACACACACACACACACACACACACATACAAACTCACACTCACACATTTCGTTTGTCTAGTGAACAGATGGCTGTTTGGGTCATTTGCCCATTTTTAATTGAGTTGTTTCCTTGATGTTGAGTTCATAAATATTGCAAGAGCAAGCCATACCCACTGTATGTTTTGTAAATGCTTTCTTCAATCCTGTTTTGCTTCTTGTCAGCATGGGGCATTCTTTCTTTTCCTACAGGCTTTAACAGACTTCGATGCCATTTATCTGGGCATGCTTTTCCGGCTTGAATTTTCAGTGTTATACCAAAACAGTTTTTTCCCACATTGGTGCCAGGAAGTTTTTTCTTCTGTGTTGTCTTCAGAAACTTTCACAGCTTTAGGACCTAGAATTTAAGCTTGAGTACATTTCCAGCTGTTAATTGTCTAAGATGTGTCATAAAATTCTAATTATATTTTCCATGTGGATATTCTGTTTCCTAAGATCATTTTGTAAATAAACTATCTTTTCTTATCAAATGTTCATGGCATCTTTATCCTAATTCCATTGGTAATAAATGTATGGGCCTGTTTCTGACCTCTATTTTGTTTCACTGGCTTCTGACTTTTTATGCCAACATCATGCTATTTTGATGGTTATAGCTTTCTAATACATTTTAAGATCAGGTAGTTTGGAGCTTGATGCACAGCTCCTTTGATGCAAGACAGATATATCTTCTGTTCTTCTTCCTCCATGGTTACATTTTTTTTTTAAAAGATTTATTTATTTATTATATGTAAGTACACTGTAGCTGTCTTCAGACACTCCAGAAGAGGGAGTTAGATCTTGTTACAGATGGTTATGAGCCACCATGTGGTTGCTGGGATTTGAACTCCGGACCTTCGGAAGAGCAGTCAGGTGCTCTTACCCACTGAGCCATCTCACCAGCCCCCATGGTTACATTTTAAACACTAGACTTTTTCGTTCTTTTCTTTTTTTTTAATTTGTAATTATATTTATGTACAGAAAACTTAGTGTACATTTAACCCAATTTAGTGGCAAGTTCTTTAGCTTTTGCCTTTTCCAGCTTAGCAATGCAAGCCACAGACTTAGGACCCAGGATGCTGCCTCCCCAGTGGCGACAGATCTCGTCATATCTGTCATTATAATTGGTCCTAATAGCGTCCACCAGCTTAACCAGAGCACCCTTGTCTTCCGAGTTAACCTGTGTGAAGGCAACAGTGGTGCATGTCTTTCTGTGGACCAGGCGCCCCAGCCTGGCCTTTCCCTTGATGATGCAGTAGGGCACCCTCATCTTTTGACACAGGGCAGGCAGGAAAAACACCAGCTCAGTGGGGTCCACATCAAGGGCAATCACCACTAGCTGAGCCTTCTTGTTCTCCACCAAGGTGGTGACCATATTGACTCCTGCTCGGAGGACAGGTGGTCTCTCAGCTGGGACGTCGCCTTTGCCAGCAACTTTCTTCTCAGCATGGGCCTTTGCTTCTTCTCTTGCTTTGTCTCTGGCCTGTAGTTATGGAGCTTAAGCAGCTGAGTAGCTGTCTGCCTGTCCAGGGCCTGGGTGAACTGATTAATGGCAGGAGGTACTTTGAGCCGCTTATAGAGGATGGCTCTTTGCCGCTGCAGCCTGATGTAGTGGGGTGGGGGGCGTTTAACGAAGAAGCATGTGAGATCTCTTTTGGGTTGGATGCCCTGGCCAATGCCGAAGTTCTTGGGCCTTTTCTCAAACAAAGAATTGACCACCTTTTTGGCCTCCTGTTTCTTGAGGACAGTGGGGACCGGAGCCACCTTCTTCCCCTTGGCCTTCTTTCCTTTGCGCATCTTGCTAGGCTGGTGGATAGCTTTTCTTTTCTTTTGTTTGCACACATTCCTAAGTCTTTTGAAATGAGGTTTCATTCTGCAGACTGTGTCAGCTGCAGACTCCTTATCTTCTTGTCCTAGCCTCCAGATGTTTGGAATACAGGTCCATGGCTCCATGTGTTACATTCTATGCTTGCAGGCACATCCTGCTTTTCTGCAACTATCAAGGAAAAATCATGGATTTTTTTTGTCCTTTGTTATGCAAGTGAAGCTTATGGCATCCTTTGATTTGTTTACATTGAACCATCCTTGTATTCCAGCAATGACTCTTGCTCTGCAGTTATTAGACTCTGGTATTCAGGTAAAGGTAGACTCATGAATGGATGGAGCTTGAAAGAACTACTTCTTCACCAGCTGTTTTGAATGGTTGAAATTTTTCATCTAGGAAACCATTCGTTCCTGAGCTTTTTTTATTGATAAGAGATGTTATTACTGACTCAATCCCCTTACTTCTGGTTAATCACATCTCATTCTGATATCATGATTATCAACTGATCTGAAATGTCAAGATGTACAAGATAATTACTGAGCATCTGAAATAGCATGTGTACATGCAAGGTTAACAGTACAAAACCCTGCTTTACCATTGGACCGCTAGTGAGTATGTGGATCTGGGCTTTCTTTACATTTCAATTGTACATTGTTCAGTATGTGAAACAATGAGCATGAACCTACTTTTGGCGTAGTTCACCAAAGAAATATAAGCATGCTTTATACTGTGATTCATTTTATAAGTTACCGAAAGGTAGTGACTATCAATTTGATTCATGCACAGCCCAGCAATATGTTCAGCAAACGGTTAAAAGATGGCAGCTCTTGTACAAATGTGGCTTACTATGTCTGTGTCTTCCGGTGCTGAATTTCTTGTCTCTTATGTTAATTACCATTGCCTGAATTGAGGACAATGAAGCGGATAAAATTACAATACTTTTGTATATGTTAATTATTTATTTTGCTCCTAATATTGCTGCCTAACTCAGCTGGATATGTTTTCCAATCTAGCTAGGCTCTTTCATAAGTCTGTGCTCAGTGTCCAGTCAGCTTCATGCTAAATCAAACGACCTTGACCACACACCCTGTCATATGTGGGGCCCTCAGATGACTTGGATAGCTTGGCTCTGGTATTTTTGGTTTTATCCACTAGTTGCACAGTCAGTGATTTTTTTTTTTTTTTTGTTCTTGACTGAGGTTGTTATATATGAGCGTGAAACACTTTCAAAGACTCTAAAGTGCTATGCTTAGTACTCGCACACACACTTCTGCCACATGTTACTGATCAAAACAAATCAAAAGGCATTCCAAGATAAAGCAGTTCAGAACGAGTCTCCCCTCTTGATGAGATCTGCAAACTGACTTTGCCAAGAGCATAGACTCAAGAATATATGATCACTCACAGCTAATATACATAAGTAACACAATGCTTGGCTTCACTGAAAATGCATTCCCTGCTTGTGAACTTATAATAAATTCAATAAGGCCTGTCCTGAGGTTATCTTAGTTAATAAGGTCAGACAGAATAACTAAATGCCTTAGTGATATTAGTTCTATTTTATAATGTAATACTGTTTAAACATTGGGGAGAAATACTGCATATTTCTGATTCTGTCCCTTAGATTTTTGGAATCAAGTGAGTTACCACAACTTGTATAATTGTTATTTTTAGTTGTTCACTAGACAGAACCCAGAATCCCTGAGGAGACCAGGTTATGGTCATGTCTGTGAGGGATCTTCTAGATCTGCTTAAGTTAGATGGAGAAACCCACCCTAACCACTCAACAAAAGGAAAAAGGGACCTGAAGGCTAGCATTCGTCACTCTTGGTTTCTGAGTAGAAGTGTGACTAGCTTCCTCCAGCTTCTGTGCCATGCCCTCCCTGTGATGATGGACTATACACTCCAGGTGAAACCTTCCTTCCTTGCTTCAGTTACTTCGTGGGACATTTTGTCACAGCAATGAGACATGGAGCTAATACACCCTGTGAAGTTGCTATGTGCTTCCTGAAGGCAATGCCAAGAAAACAGCAATGGTGTTTGATATGTTAAAAACTGGGTTCTAGAAATCTCCACAAGGACACCAAGGATAATGTATATAACTGGAGACAGATGGAGATATAGGTAACCAAGGATCAGACCCAAGGTCTTTCCCATGCTAGATGAGGTTCCAACACTAAGCCACATCCGCAGATCCAAATGAGGACCTTAAAAAAAATGTTTGTGTGTTTTGCATGCATGTATGTCTGGGCATCACATGCAGTGCCCAAGAGAGACCGAACAGGGAGTCAGATCCCCTGGAACTACACTTATCGACAGTTGCCAAATGCCCTGTGGATGCTTGGAATACAACCCCTAGGTCCTCTGGAAGAGCCGCCAGTGCTCTTAACTGTTGAGCCATCTCTCTATCCCCATGTAGGGGTCATTTCTAAAACATGTTCATATATAGAGAAATGAGTTCCCTATATATCTGTAGTTTAGCCTAAATACTAGTTGGAACTAGTGCTTCCTTACAGACCCTGAGATAAGTCATTTGTTGAGATTAAGTATCTGAAGCTTTTTCGTACACCTTTCTGTGATGAAGAAGATAAAACTTGAAATTGATTTTTAATAAGATACCTCCATAACACAAGGCTGTGCTCATCTTGTTTGCGCCTAATGGTCTCATTGAAGTGGTGATATACCCCACTCATGCTTACCGGATGCCTGGGGATATAGTCTTGCTTTAACTCTCCACAAATATGAACGGCACACTTTTCTAAGACGCTTGCCTTAGATACTTGTCAGTGTTGAAATCTCACCCTGCGGAGGTGTTGACTATGGTTGTTTCAGACTCCTGCTTTCTGCATTCACATTTAGATCTAATGGTGCTAAATTCAACAGATTTCCTAACTGCTCAGACTTGAATACTTGTGGAAACATTTATTTCATTTCTTTGGTGAACCCTGAGCTATAAACTTAAAGAAGGAGATTAGCTATTTGCCAGGGCTATGATTGGTGTCTTACTTCTCCATCTAGTTGTCTTACTAATTAAATACCAATTTAATAAATGAAATTTGGCAAACTGGCTGCTGAATTATGATTTGTGAGTGACAAAATTTCACTTTAAGCTGGTAAAATGGCTCAGTGGGTAAAGTGTTTTCTGTCATACTTGACAACCTGAGTCTGATCCCTAACACTCACATGGTAGAAGGAGAGAGATTAATAATATGGCCTCCATATTTGTGTTATGATGGACATTCAGGTATGTATATGCATGCACATGCTCACACACATACACACACACACACACACACACAATAAATGAAATAATGTTTTTAAAAACTTTTTAATAACTTTGAAATAAACTTTTTAATTGTTATTTTTATTTTATTTATTACCTGTATGTGCATCTGTGCACCATGTATGTGCTTGGTATGCAGAGGCCAGAAGAATACCTCAAATCCCCTGGGACTGGAGCTATAGACCATAGTGAGTCTCTATATGAATACTCAAGTTGAACCCAGGTTCCCTGGAAAAGCCAGCATTTTTAAGTGCTGAGTCATTTCTCCAGTGCAGCTTCCATGTTTAATAAAGAGAGCAATAAGCTTAGTGTCCACTACATAGCTGGAGTTTAGTTACGTTTACTTTGCTTGAAAGTAGTTCCACCATATCAGATATGTCATATTAGATAACAAAGAACAACAGAAATCAAACAGAAAACAAAACTCAGACTTAAGATGTGTAATTTATGAAAGTAGGTTCTATAATTCAACTTCTAATAAACAGTTTACTTTTATCTACTTAAATACTGATTTCAAAGTAATACTTTTCAAATACATATAGTACTTACAGTTTTATAAACTTTGACTTTATGACTTTTAGGTGGGAATGTTCCATCATCAGCAACAGAACTTTCTAAGTATCCTTATTTGAAGCTAGAACTCAGCCCAGCACTTTCTTGTGTTTTTTTCATATTGGAACTCTAACTTAGGAAACCAAAAGCTCTCTGAAACTATGCCTGCCAATACCTAGTTTGAACAAATCGAGAACATCCTAAGCTACAGAGGGAGGCAGGGAGAGTGTCTCAATACAGTAAAACAAAATTTTGCAAGTAGAGAGTAGAAAGATTGGGGACAATTTGAAGGAAGGGAAAATGAGGTCTTAGGAATGGTAAGTAATATAAACACAAAATAATCTATCAGAGAAACTAATTACTTCAAATCATACTTTGGATTCAATAGAAATTTGTTTGTTGTTGGTTTTGTTTTTGCTCAGCCTTTCAAGTGCCAAGGTGATAGGCCTGTGCAACCATACCCAGCCTATATATATACAGTCTAACGCCAAACCTTAAGAGCGTTATTTAAATTTCTAGTTGCCAGAATATTATTCTGAGTTAGTTTTAGTTATCAACTTCACACAGCATATACTGACCTGGGAAGAGAATTCTAAAGAATTATCTAGATCTATGAGACCTATGAGCATGTCTGTGAGGGAATGCTTTGATTGTTAATTGTTATGGGAAGACCCAGTCCTCAGTGGGCAGCATCATTCCCTAGGCAGTGGGTCCTGAACAGTATAGGCCAGGACACAAACAAGCAAGCAGGGATGTGTTGATTCTCTCTCCTCTTGACTGTAAATGTGACATGACTATCTGCTTGAGTTCCTGCCTCGACTTCCCAAGTTGATGGACTATGACTTGGAATTGTAAATTTAATAAACTCTTCCCATCCTATCTTGCTTTTGACAGGTATTTGTGATAGCAACAGATATAAAACTAGGACAACAACATAAAAGTAATTAATATATATATATATATATATATATATATATATATATATAAGGTCAGTGAGATTTTTATTCTTTAAAATGAACTTATTTTCATGAGATGGCAATCTCTTTAAAATGTAATGTCAAGCAAACATAAAATATGCAGATTTCTGTATGTAAGTGATAAGCCAACTAACCATCACAATGACTTTAAACTCTTCATCACAAAGATGCATTGGATGCATTTTTTACAAATTGAAATAATAAATAATAGATTGGGTCTAAAGTAATATGTGTTTTTGCTGATCTCTCTACTCCCAAAATATCTGGATTCCAAATGCCTAATACATTACACTACAAATTTAATTCCTAACTCTAACTCATTGTATTAGAGGCAGGACCCTGATAGTTTTGTATTTCCCTTCAACATTTTGTCTTTTCTTCTTGTCAACCAAAATAGATTTCTCTTCATTTTGAGCACACAAGAGAGAAAGAAAGAAAGAAAGAAAGAAAGA
>NC_034609.1:1517342-1531854 GCF_900095145.1 Mus pahari
AGGAAGGAAGGAAGGAAGGAAGGAGAGAAAAGGGGGAGATATTTCAATGTTCTGCTCTATTCACTTAGGATGCCAAACACTCTAATTTATTAAATTATGAAATTTCCCTTTAATAGAAGTAAGCTCTTATCTAAATCCTGGGAGAAGCAATCTTATAAAGGCTCAGGCAGTGGTCTTCCATGCCACGTTCTGAGCAGGACATTATTTTTCATCCAGTAAATCATGCTATAATTTGCAGCAGTTATAAAGCAGGCAGGCAGGCAATTTGGGGAACTTGCTTGACTGCAAAACTGGTAAGTTCTGGGTTTGTTGCCTGTTTCTGACGTCACAATGGGAATACAAATGATGGCAATCTCTGTAATTCTGTATACTTAGGATTTGAGTTCTTGTAGCATCTACTTGGGTAAGAGAACTGACTAATACCAAAGGTGAAGGGAGAGGCAAATGCTCAGTCAAGGAAGCATTAGCACGCTAGGAGTTTTAGCACCAAGTTAAAAGTCACATGCAGGAGGATGACTGCAATTCCAGTGCTAGATAAATGGAAGCAGGGGATCCCTGTGACTTACTTATCTGTGACTCTGCTGTGTCCAGGTTCAGAGAAAGAAATGGTAATAAAGAGTGACTGAAGACAATGCCCAACACTGACCTTTGGCCTACACACACACACATACACACACACACACACACACACACACACACACACACACACACAATATTAAGTGTTTTGTGACTCTAAATTCTTTCTACTGGAATTGAATATATGAAATATAGTTATCAACTGTCCAATTATATCCTTATTAACTTTAAGCTCTATCTATACATATCCATTTTGCAGTCCATGTGAACTAATTTTAATTTTTTGCATTTATTTATCTACATATAATTTTTGAAAACACATTTCCAGCTTTAGCTCATGCAAGAGCTACTATCCCACACATACTTTGTTCTTCTGTTTATCTCATATCAGTATAGATTGATTTTTTTAAATCCAACTGAATAGTTTTTTTACAAGTCAATTCTATTGACTTGCTTTGTTTATAGAAAGGCTCTTAGTTCTTGAACCCACTGTGAATAAGCCCCAATTCTATTCTCTTCAGTAGACCCACTGGATGAGTTTAATTTGCAATGGAAAGAGGAAAATTGCTAAGGGCATAGTTTCCAAAAATGTGTTCCTTTGTCAGATGTTAATGGATGTTATTTTTAGGGTTCCATAGTCCAATGAGTTTCTGAAATAAAAATGAAAATTAATTAAAACAGAACTTTTTTATGGAAAGACTGCTTAGGAAATTTAATATGCTAATGAGCAATTATAAACCACTGAGAGAGTGATGCTGTGTGTGGTTTCCTACCTTAAAACTATAAAAACCATGATCCCCAAAACAACCCACAAGACTGGTTCTTTACAGAACACTCTGTGGGAAATCCCCAGCTTGAACAAGACAGGAAAGAACATTAAGTACAATAATTGGGCAATAAATAAGAAGAAAGACAAAAGGTGGTAAAGATGAGATAGGGAACTGAAAGATGGCATCTGTCAGAGGCCACCGTTGCGTTCTGTGACAATGAATCAGTGTTAGCAGTGAGCAAGCAGGTGTTTGCTTTTTTAATCATACCTCACCTCACCAGTACCCAGGGTGCTGGGGACACTGGTCCAGAATATCGTCGTTCAGAACTGCAGCTAGGAGGGTTTCCACCATCCACACCGCCACAGGTCACTATGGCAGGGGAAAGGACACCTGGATGGTGAAAACCTTTTACCTAGAAGTGAAATGTACCATTTATGAGGTCCATTCACCAAAGCAAATTGCTTGGTCATTTCTCATACAAAGGAGATAGGAAACTATAGCATGACTTATTTTCAGAAGGACATGAGAGTGTCAGCATGACTACTGGTTGTAACTAAGTAGAGGACTGTGGAAAGGTACCTCCCCCAGACCTTCCTTTCTCTCTAGTCAGTGACATGGCCAGTCGTTGGGTGGAGAGACCTTACCATAACTCAGATCATGCAGATGGTCAATTTCAGTGTCAGAACCTTCCGGAAGTACTCACGACGGCTGTGCAATCTCCTCCCATCCTCTCGCCTCTACTTCCCTTTCACAAAAGCTTGTTCCCGGAGTACTTACTCTTTGAGCACTCAACACGCTAATGTCTGAGCCGCTTGGGGAGAAACTCAGAGCAGAAACTCAGTTATGCCAGACAGCAAATGTCCTTGAGTAATACAAAAGCCTTGTGTCATAATATAAATTTTACAGTTGTCTTTTGTACTTTCCTTTAGATGATGTTGCAGGTTCATTTTGACTCATACATCTCTAATTAGTTTATATCAGCTGAACTGGGAGAAATACCAAGAGTTATTTACTAGTATCCTAATATTCATAATTTGGCTTTGTCTCAATTTTTATGGTTACAAATTTTGTTAGATTCTTTGTATATGTTACTTGCTGGTAAATGCATAATTTAAATCTATGTGTATTTGTAAGCACATATAAATAAAATAAGAATTGCAGTAAGCAATCTCAATTGTATTAGATGCTATAGTTCTCTAAGTACTTTTAGAGTTGAAAATAGTAACAATTTATTTTCATCTTTCCATGAATTTCCTATTCAAATCATTTCTCATTCTTTCTATTGAATTCTTGACCATTTGATTTATTTAATTTAAATATATACTTCTGATACCATTATCAGATATAAACATTTGTCTAAGAAGATTTGGAACCAGTTTGTGACTTGCTGTTGAACTTTCTTTCTGGTGTCCTTTTCATAAATAAACTTTACATGGTAATACTGTCAAATGTACCCATCTTTGCTTCCTATTATATCTGCACTTTCTGTGTCATTTAGAAAATTTTCTTCCTACTCCAAGCTTTGAAAATATTCTGTACTTTCCTTAAAAAAATTATAGTTTTGGCTTTTTAATTTGAGTTATTAATCTACCTGACATCTATTTTATTTTTGTTTGTGACACAATAGGCATACTTTTTAGTACACCAGCTAATTGTTCCAGTATCTTTTGTTATAGAACTTATGTCCTACACTAATTTGTCATGAGTGCCTTTTTGTTGCTGTTTTATTTTGTTTTCTGTTTGTTTTGTTTGTCTGTGTACTACCACCTCCTTGAATTTATTAATAAGGTTTTACAGTAAGTCTTGATAAATTGAAAAAAAAAAAGCAAGTCCTTTTTCCTTTTTTCCTTTTTCAAAGGATCTTGGCTTCTCACAACCTTTATATGTTGGAATCTTCTTAATTTGGAGCTAATTCTTACCTCTGTGGTTTTGAGCATTTCCATTAATGAAGATCACATGTCTCTGGAGAGGTTCCTTTAACCTTCTAGCATCCACGTCTCACTTTCAGTATCACAATACCGCAGGTGATGTGCAAGGGCAGAGCTGAGGCTATGCATAGGCACTGCTCTCCGTTTTCACTTTCAGTATAGCTAAGCTGAATATGCTCCAAATGTGACTTAAAATGAGTGTGGAGCTTTAAGAATGACTGATGTCAAGCTGAAGAAGCAAGGAGAATTTGAAATAAACAGAATGGCTGAAATATGCAACTGAGGAAGTACAGTTATTAGATTTAAGAGAGTTATGAAAAGCTCCTAAACATTACATGGCAAGAACAAAGAAAAAAATATGATCCCTCACTACTGGGAGTAATGGAAGTTGGCAGACATATTTATTCATGCATTTAATAAATATTCATGGAGGATCTGTTATTTTCCAGGCAATGTTCTGGCCCTGGGGAAGAGTAACAAACTAACCAAAGCCTCTGACCTTTGTGACTACAATCATCTAAGGACCTTGTTACACATCTAGTAAGAAATAATCACCCACTATATAAGAATGTCAAATCATTGCTTTGGTCCTCAAGTTACTTAAGAGCAGATTGGCCACCATAAAGTCAACAAAAGAGCAATAGTCAATGTCATATGGCACATATAAATTTAACATGCAAATATTGTAGTACGCATATACATCCATACATAAACATATTTGTGTAGTTGTATCTGTTAAAACCTAACTGCAAATTGTGAGTCAGAACAGGTTTCCCAGAAGAGCTAAAGGACCGGCTGGAATATGAGAAAAAGCAAGCTTTGTGGGTAACAAGAGTGGGATGGCAACCGAGATACAACTGCATCAACATCATCAGTGGGCTTACACTCACTCACATATGCGAATAGACCCTGCATTCCTTGAAAGAGAATATATGCTAGTAAAAGGATGGTTGGCTGAATGAAACAAGTGAAGTCAGAAAATTCTGGAAATATGCTGGCCAGCAGAAGAGTTTGAAAGTCTGTGGAGGACAATAAGAAGGTCCCTTTCTCCCCCTCCCCTCCATGCCCCATCCTCTCCCCCACAGTCTCTCTGAACTGCCCAATTTAAGTAAAGTTGTTAGAGATACTGCCAACATTAGTACAGGAGAGACACCTGAAAGTATAGACAGGAGGATTAGAAGAGTGACTTTAGGGCTGGAATGTGTAAAGGGTTTGCAACACAAACACAAACATTCAAGTTTAAATTCTATCTCTAGAATTCTTTTTTTTTTTTTAAATTATCTCTAGACTTCTTAATCGTAACCCTGGGAGACAAAGCCAGGGAGAGCCCTGGAGCCTGTTGGCTAGCCAGCCTAACACACTTGACAAGTACAGGCCAAAATGAGAGACCTCACTGGAACAAGGCTGAACGCATCTGAAGAATGAATGGAGCCTAATGTTGACCTCAAGCTTATTCACACACACATGGGCACAGGCACCAATGTGTGTAGACACACACAGTGGAAAGCTAATAAGCACTTGTAACCTAGAGATGCACTGAACCCTTCTGCTCCTTAGCCTAAACCTCCAACCCAAGTAGATCTCAAAACCTTTCCCATGCCTCCTGCAAGTAGAGGAGTTTGGGTCTCTCCCTGTCTCTACAGTACCTGCATGCAGCGTGTGACCTCTGTCTTTCCCTTAGACTATATAGACCCAAAGGCTATCCCTTTGTTCAGTAATTTATTTCATGGATTCTCCCCGGGCATTCAATAGGTTTGTTTTCTTCTCACTGATACATATATATATATATATATATATATATATATATATATATATATATATATATATATATATATATCAGTTCTCCTTCGCTGCTTGCCCCAAGCCATCATAGCCAAACAAATAAAAGTGTTTTTAAACAGAGGAGATAGGATTTCTTAAAGAGTCCTTGTAAGTAAGTAAACAGAAGAAGAGAGAAGGTGGAGAAAGAGGAGGAGGAGGAAGGGGGAGGAGGAGGAAGAGGAGGAGGAGGGAGGGGGAGGAGGAGCAAGAGGGGAAGAATCCATTTTCTTACCCAGAAAACACAAATGAGAACAAACCAAGGGGGAACCAATCCATTTCAACAGCGTGGGAAATGCTGGGGAGGTAAGGGCAAGGGCCATGACAGTTGAGAGAAGGAAAAGATCAATCAAGAAGGGTTTTAATGTGGGAGACATACCTTGAACTAGACCCTGGAGAAAGGCTAGAATAGGTATTGCAAAGAGAGCAAGCTAAAGATCATTTGAGGTAAGAAAGTAACTAAGAAAATCATAGATGTATGACTGATCCTGGCATCTGAGAGAAGATAATTCTGAGAGTTTAGGAGCAAAGCAACCAGACTCCAGGATTCCAACCTCATTCAATAAGAATCCAAAGTCTCACCAATGGCGCTCACACTGCCTGCCATGGAACTGTGTTTGCACCATTGTAGAGACAGCTGAGAATATTTGTGCTGGTTCATTTGTGGAAGCTCTCTTTGTTCCATTGGTTCTTGTTCTATGAACATCACAGCCCTCCTGACCACTACATGTCCTTGATTTGTATCAACATGTAATAAAGGTCATTAACAGAAAAAAAAAAAAAAAGAATCCAAATCAGCTTGGGTAATTATACTTTCAGAAGGCTGAGTGGCTTTGGGAGAGGTGCCTCAGAAACAAGAACCAGGGATCACAAGCCATGGGGATTCTCTCTGCCTCTCGTCTTTGCTTCCTGTGTAGTTTGCCATCATGGCTCTTGAAAGTCTGCCATCTCTACCTGAGGTGATTCTGCAGCTTCCTGGCTCATCATGCATGGCACAAAAACGTCTTGTTCCAGCTCAGAAAACTGAAAAGAAAGATTTTGTTTTGTTTGGATTGGCATCAAGGGCCCATGCCCGGAATTGTCACTATGTCAGGAAGATAAGGCCATGCAAGAAGATGACAGCATCTAATGGACCACGTCAAAAGTGTGGCCAGATTTGGTGCAGTGATGAAACAAGGGCAGAGGGAAGGAGAACACTGGCTTCACCATGCATCAAGACTTACGTCAGAGAAATGCATTTCATATTTCAACAGGCATCAGTAGGTAGTGCATTATTCTTATATTTCTGTTATATTTCTCTATTTTTTATTTCTTCCAATTTAAGCCATTAGCTATTATTTTGTATCCTTTTAAGCCACCTTAAATTCATTTTAAGGAAATAGAAGCAATTGAAATCAATTACTTAACAGCTGCCATGAACCAAGGACTAAGACAGAGTTCCAATTTTCAAGATGCCTGAGTTTAGGAGTAAAAGATACTATGTGGACAAGTAGCTAATAAAACAGAAAGAAGATGATAAATGCTAGTTTAAAAGGTACAGATAAATTCCTGTGAGCTCACAGCTGGGCTTACTGTAAGAAGCAGTATTTGGGGGTTGAGATCTTCAAGTAGAATAGAATACACCAAATAAAATCTGAAGATACAAAAATACAAGAGAGTTTTTTTCGTAAGAAAGAAGAATTTGGGATGATAAAATGGAAGGAATAAAGAATATACTGTTCTCTGCAGACAGTGGATATCTGATAGTTTCAACATAGGACCAAAGGTGTTTAGCAACATTTTTGGTGGCGAGGAAGCCACAGGGAAAGAGAAAGAAACCTGTCTAGAGTGTTCCTAGGAAACCTTCAAGGACACTGTATGGCAGGGCAATGGCGAAGCAGCCAAGAGGATGAGAGGGATGAGTAGTGGGGGCTGTGTAGCAGGCTGACCCTACACAGTGGGAATGATGGTAGTTGGTCAGCTCTGTTTCCACAGGCCCTAAGTGTCCACCCACATGGTGGGAGGTTGGGTAGAAAAGCACTATCCCATGCCCTTCTACAGTGACTATCCCAAACTGCAGCTGGGAGGCCTTCCAACTCCAAGGAGACAACATGGGCATTATTTAACCCCATGACTCACACACAGTGGAAATCCATGGGCTTTTCAGTGCGGTCCTTATTGGTAGGAGCAGGTTCCAGAAACTGTTTCCTTTGAATTGAGCAAACTGTCTATGTGGCCCCTGTTCCAAGAGATACCAGCGCCCATGGGGACTCATTCTATTGCTTAAAGATCACAGATTAGCTGTTCACACATGGTGCTAGTGTTTTTGAAAGACTTTCTTGAAGGTTTAGGAAATGGAAGGGGGGTTAGATAACAGAAAATAATTTACATGAAATTTTAGAGCTAATTGTTGTATAAAAGTTCTCAACAACCCATGACTAAGGACTTGCAAAGGCCTTTGGCATAACGTCAAGCCTTACCTCAAACCTACCCACGTTTTCTTCCATAAAAATATTCTTCCAAGTCCCCAGACCTTCGTATTTCATTACAGAAAGAAGCGGCCGTCACACAAGGATAATTTGGTCCCCCTCACAAAGATAAAGGTTACCTAGCAGTGTCCAGGAGCATTCGGCCACCACACCTTTAAGGCATTTTCTACAGGAATCTAGGGAGTTGAAACCAGGAATGCTGCTTTGGTGGTTAACCTGATTATCTGTTTGATGGGTTTAGCATCACCATGGAAGCACCTCTGTCTACAGGAGTATTTCAGAAAGGTTTCATTAAGGATGGAGAATACCTATCTTGAGTGTATGTGGCATCATCCCATGGGCTTGGTTTCTAGACTAAATATAAAGGAAGGCCAGATGAGCATCATTTCTGTCAGCTTCCTTCCCAAGGATACAGTGTGAGCAGCTGCTTTCCATTCCAATTGTTGTTACTTCCCTGCCATTATGGATGGTGTACCCTCCAAACTGTGAGCAGACATCAACCCTTATTCTTCCCCTTAATGCTCTTGTCACGTGATATTCCACAGTAAAGAGAGAAAGAAGCTAATATGCTGCTAAACACTGCTAATCTTAACTGTCTACCTAGAACAGAAACTAAATGCACAGAACTAACATTGAGAAGCACTGCTATTTAATAAATCCATTCTCTTAATCCTCCACTCCTCCCATTTTCTTATGTTCTCAGCCACTGAGACATCCACTCCATTAATCAAAGGGGATTCCTGCTAAAACAAACATGGAGGCTGCAGCCCTAAGCTCCCATTCACTTGAGCTGCCCTTCTGAGGAAACATTATGCTTGGAAATGCCACATCTCCTCAGCACATGTAAAGTTCACACCCATACTCAGTTCCACTTACTGTGCCAGGAAGAAAAAGAAAGGAAGAATGTAAATAGTGTGGGTGCATCTGTCCCACGTCCCGCTAAGAGCATATGCCCCAGGAGAGTGTGAGAAGGGAGACTGGAATCTCATGTTCCTCTCCTTGGTCTCAGTTCCTGAATTGCTCTCATGGTATGAGCATCTTACTATCCTAGTGTGATTCAAGTGTTTAAAGTTACTTTTTTTTTTTTTTTTTTTTTTTTTTTTTTGTACAACATGGCCCTGAAATGCAAGCCAACTCCTTCATCAGGTATTTAACGGAGAAAACAGCAATCTGTTCCAACACTGGAGGAAAAGCCGGCTGAGTTGGATGGCACAGCAGCCTCAAACGTGATGCATAAAAATGGCCTCATACATTGTACTTAAGAAATAAAGGTGGGATTTTTTTTCTCTCTAACTTATTTCTAACTTTAGATGGGGTTTTGTGTTGCCATAGATGATGCTGGTACGTAAAATGTAACTTCATGTTTATGAAAGAAAGGGTTGGGAGAGGTTATTGGGGTCTCAGGATTGTCTTGAGGATATTATAGGTTAAGATCATTAGAAGAAAAAACAAAGCAATGGTGAGTGATGATCTGAAAGGAAGGGGACAGAAGGAGCATGATGTGACTCTATTGATGCTCACAAATGCCTACTTCATAGTTGGAGGGAAAAGCCTACAGACTGAAAACAGGAAGCTGGACCACAGGGAGTTTACTTGGTCAAAAAGAGTAGCTTTCAGGTGCACAGTGATTAATGTAGGATCAAGAACTATAGGCCATAAATGAATATCTGTGGACTTACTAATGTTATTTGCATGGCAACTGTAAAATTTTTCAGCCACTTGCATTTTATATTAACAACGTAGGTAATATATCAACCTGATTTTTTTCCACTTAAGAAAAGCCACCAATAGTTGTCATGAACTCTTAACAATCTGTTTAAGTGTTAGCTAGCAAGTGGCAAGACTCCTATGTATGCCTTTGAGGCCTGTGTGCTTGCCCCATGTGTACAAGTGACCATACATGTAAGGGACTGGGGTATCTTTAAGCTGGCTAGTGTACAGCTTGCTAGTGGCCCACCCTCAGTATTTTGAAATGGAAACTATTTTTCTGATTGCTAAATTGAGATGGGGAAAGGAAAATTAATTCATAAATATTTCATGGGTCAAAAAATTTTATGTGAGGTTTTGAAAGATAAATGCTATTGTAATCATTTCAGAAATTCCCATTTTAATTAAATACAATATTTTCAAGATTGTGCTTTGGTGCGTAGCACAAGCTTTCTAACTTGGGAACTTTCTGAATAATGCACTAAATAAAGGGAAAATTGTTCTCTACTCTACTATTTTCAACATAAAAAGTTTTATAATGATTTTTTTCATTTGGGCGCATATTATGGAAATGAGTGCTTTGTGTGGACTAAATTGCTACCATTTTGTCAAGATTTAATACAGTGCTCTTACAAAGTCGAATTTTTAGAAAGCAGTTTAGGATGTGGACTCACTGATATTATATACCAGATTAGGCGTATCGCAATGTTGGAAGGGGTGGAAATTAAGGAACATTACCTGTGAGGTTTTAATTTACTTACCCAATAAGAGTATTAAAAGAAACACTTTATTTTGATTCCAGAGTTAGAACATTTTGAAAATGTTTATAAAGTCTGGGGACAGAATCCTAATCTGATTCTAGATGATTCTATGATCCATATCCTTTCTCCACAATACACTAAAAATGACAAATTTGTTTGGTAATTGTTGTTTGTGAAATAATTACACTGAAGTGTACTACATATGAACCAATATAACCTTACTTAACTTGTCAAATTAATCCTCCTTTATACTATCTAAATTAGGGCAATACAATAACATATTTGCCCCAAATCTCTTGGAGTAGATAAAATAAAGTTATTTCTTGCCTCTCTCACAGTCCCATGTAATTGGCAATGGTACCTTTCTACCAAAAGATGACTTGGGAGTAGTTTCCTTCTATGTGCTAATGCTTCCAACCTAGAACGCATGATAAGAGAAAAGATAGTTTGGACAGTAACCCAGGGAGATTCATAGCCAGGCTTGAGGTAAAATACATTTCTTCTGTTAACACAGCAGGATCTGCACCTATATCATACCTAAAATCAAGAAAGATGGAGATATGTAGTCATCCTCAGTGCCCCCCAAAAAACAAAACAACAACAAAGAAATAGTGTGTGTGTGTGTGTGTGTGTGTGTGTGTGCCCATAGCATTGTCTGTTTCACACCATCTAAGATAGCTTACTTTTAATGGATTAAGAATTCTATAATGACCTAAATGTTGATGTCAAGTTTATGCCTGTAAACATTGGGTTATAGGGTGTAGGGTTAGGGTAGGATGGCATTATACCACAAAAATAACACACTTTTCGATGACTGGCTTGGCACATGGGAAATGGGTATGCATAGACATTAGTGGAGGAAGCCAGTCAGGCAGATCCTCATGATAAGAACCACACGGAGGACAATTACTCAGGCACTAAGGTCAAGAACAAATGAACAGAACCTCATGAAACTGAAATGTTTCTGTAAGTCAAAGGACATCATCATCAGGAGAAAACATCAAGCTACAGGTTGGGAAAAGATCTTCACTAACTCTACATAGGACAGAGAGCTAAAATCCAAAATATATAAAGAATTTAAAAAGGTAGACACTAATAATCCAAATAAACCAATTAAAAGTGGGGTACATAGGTAAACAGAGAATCCTCAACAGAGGAATCATGAGTGGCCAAGAAGCACATAAAGAAATAAGTGGGGTAACATCAGGTACTGGAGGGGACCAGAGAAAAGTACAGAGAGGGTCAGGAAATCGAATAAAAATATGTAGCAGTGGGGGATGAGGAACTCGGGGTAGCTGCTAGAGGGTCCTAGATACCAGGAAAAACTGAGGCTTCCAGGATTCAACAGGGGTAACTTTAGCAGAGGGGAGATAGAACCTGTAGACACCAGCTTCAGTAGATAGGCATGGACCCTGGTCAAGGGATGGGACTACCCACCCATCGCAAAGCTTTTAACCCAGAAATGTCCTTGTCCACAGGACAAACAGAGACAAAAGATGGAGCAGAGACTGAAGGAATTGCCATCCAAGGACTGCTCTACCTAGGGATCCATCATGTCTGCAGACACCATTGAATGATATGAAAATACTAATTTTTCTTATTTGATCATTATATATTCAGTTGAATTTTTACACTATATCCACAAAATATATAATTTGTATCATAATTTTATTAAAGAAAAATATTACGTGGTACCAATTTTCAGGAAAAAAAGCAGTTTTGTTCAATTCATAACAGTAAATTATTTGATCCTCCACCAAAAAAGAAGTGTTCAAAGTCCTTATCCATCGAGACATGCAAAGCAAAACAACTCTGTGATTCCACCTTACACCCATCAGAATGGCTAGAATCAAAAATTCAAAGGACAGTACATACTAACAAGGTTATGGAGCAAGGGTTACACTTTTCCACTGCTGGTGAGAGTGTAAACTTGCACAACCACTCTAGAAATCAACTGGCATTTTTTCAGAAAGCTGGGAATATTTCTACTTCAAGACCGAGCTACACAACTCCTGGGCATACACTCCAAAGATATTCCAACATCCCACAAAAATATTTGCTCAACTATATTTATAGCAGCTTTATTTTTAATAGTCAGAAACTAGAAACAACTTAAATGTCTCTCAACTGAAGAATGGATGCAGAAAATGTGATGTATCTACACAATGGAATACTACACAGCCACTATAAACAAGGACATCATGAATTTTGCAGGCAAAAGGACAGAACTAGAGAATATCATCCTGAGTGAGGAACCCAGTCCCAAAGGACATATACTCAGTGATAAGTGGATATTAGCCATAAGGTACAGAGTAACCATGCTATAATCAACAGATACAAAGAATCTAAATAACAAGGAGGGCCCAAGGGAGGGTGCTTGAATCTTTCTCAGAAGAGGAAACAAAATAGACATCAGATGGAAGGAGGAAACTAGATGGAAGAGGGATGAGGATGGGAGAAGAATGGGTTGGGGAGACCATATCTACAAAAAAGAAAAGAAAGGAAAAAAAAGAAAGAATGTGGACAGAGGAGTGGTTAGGAACAGGTTGTTTAGAAGTGAACACATACGAAGATATTGAGTTGGACATGCATTATTTGATACACTTCGTCTGCTGCATAAATGGCCAATCTCCACCCCAAATCTATAAAGTAAGTGAGGTATGTTTCCTCATTTTACAGGTGATGAAACTAAAGCATAGGGCTTAACAATTTACCTGCAGCCATACAGTGTTTGGAGGTGATATCTAAACCCAGGCTGTATCCTATACCCAAGGTTTTCAGCCTTCACCTCTGCTATGGCTTGAATATAAATCAGGTGCAAGGTGATGAAATATTGCTAAGTTATTGCATTCTGAAGTCTTTGATCTCATCAGATGACTGATCTGTTGGTGAATATCACCAGTGGGTGATAAAGAGCAGGAGATGGAACCTAATTGGTGGAAGTGGGTCTTGCTACAATGGAAGTGATAAGACAGGAAGGCATGCTCCCTGACTGGATCTAGCCTGGCCCCTTCCTGGATTGCAGCTTTCTCTTATTGTCATTCATGAGGCAAATGGCTGCCATGATGCTCTCTTCAGAGTTGGAATTCTTTTATATGACCCCCTACTCTGTGACTTAAGGTGTGGAGACTTTTAAAAAATAAATGTCAAAGGACATATATCAAAGTTCCAATATCCAATATCCTATAAAAATAAGTAGTAATTCATTTATTTAACAGGCCCCCTTCAAATTATTTTTTCTTCTGAAAATAATTATTTAAAAATGATATAGGAAGCTGATAACTTCCTCCTGTCACTCTACTTGCAGAGCCCTGACTACCCCAGATCCGTATAAATCCTATTTCCAATTTCCTTTAGAGTAACAAGTTCATAACTTCTTTTAAAGTCCATCTCAACATTAAGCAATCTAGACTCTGTGTGTGTGTGTTTGTGTGTGTGTGTGTGTGTGTGTGTGTGTGTGTGTGGTGTGTGTGTGTGTGTGTGGTGTGTGTGTGTGTGTGTGTGTGTGTGTGTGTGTGTGTGTGTGGTGTATGGCAGCCTCAGCCAGTCAGGTACAGCTCCCAGTCTGTCAGGATGCATACTGGCTAGAAGCCAGGCATCAGAAATCTTCTTTCTGACCAACTGAGAACAAATGTACCTGGATCTAACCTTGAGTTGTGCCATTGTGACAGGTGCACTGAGGGACTTGTGACATCCCATACCTATGCTAACATGCACAGGAAAGTCAGCACACTAGCTCTTTCCCTATGATGGCTGTATAGGGGTGAAGGCTTTCTTGGATTTTTACAGAATAGTATTATGTGTATTTCAAATTTATTTATCTCACACAGCTGAAGTTCTTACTATCTTTCAAAGATTATTATTTAAAACTGTATTGTATTGGGTATATTTTCTTACTTAGAGAAATAATCACTAAATTAAATCGGCTTGCGCCACAAGCTTACCATGTGGCTAGCGAAAGACTAAACATCTCTCTTCAACAGTGACCTCTATGAAGTAGACATGTATCACTCTTGTGAACAGCTTCCTATTCCTTTAGCAATCTGTAGTAAATATGATATTATCCTTGCTGATGTGAAGATAGTAACTGCATTGAAGGTGGTGAGGTAGGTTTTGTATACTTGGACTATTTTATGGAATATTTATAAAATGTATAAAATATATTGTGCTTAATAATAGTTACAGTTAAATACTTTAATAATATTGTTTAAAGATTTTTGTTTTATTTATCTGTGTGCATGAGTATATACAAACACATGTGTGCAAGTGCATACTGAGGCCAGAAAAGGGCGTTGGATCCCTTGGAGCTAGAGTTACAGGTATTTGAGAGTCTCTGGATGTGCATGCCATCGTACGGAGAGAGACCCCATGCCATCCTACAGAGAGACGGAGACCCCATGCCATTGTACGGAGAGAGACCCCATGCCATCATACGGAGAGACGGAGACCCCATGCCATCGTACGGAGAGAGACCCCATGCCATC
>NC_034609.1:1532207-1563948 GCF_900095145.1 Mus pahari
ATCGTACGGAGAGAGACCCCATGCCATCATACGGAGAGAGACCCCATGCCATCCTACAGAGAGACGGAGACCCCATGCCATCGTACGGAGAGAGAACGTTCAGTTTTCATGACTATGCACTAATAGCCATCTTTGCAACCCATTCATACTATTTATAATTATATCATGCTGTTGTGGTTAGTGTTTCTGGGATGCCACCATCTACCGGGAGAGAAAATGTCTTTTTTCCATGTGATCTTCTTTTCAGAAGCTCCTTACAATGCTTCTTTTCTACCTTGTGGAGCATATAATACTGCAGAGTCTTCAGGTTAGTAGCACATGGAGTTTCCTTTCCTTTTAGTTTAGCTCTCCAGGTCAGTGAATTAACACATGAAATGTAGCTTCATGTTACTTCTGCTGAGGTTCTTTAATTATTCTATTTTCTAAAAACCTAGTAATTCGTCTATCTTGAATGAAATTCTTTTTTGATTTCTTTTGTTTTAAGATTTGTTGTTTTATTTTAAGTATGAGTGTTTTGGTTATATGTGTCTATGCACCATCTGAGTGCTGTAACCTCAGGAACCGAAGGAGGACATTGATCCCCTTGAGCTGGAGTTGAGAGTTGGGAACCAGGGTGCGGATGTTGCTAACTGAATCCTAGTCCTCTGTGGAAGCTGCCAAGGTGGCTAACCACAGAACAATTGCCAGCATCTCATACCATTCTTAACAAGGGAATACAATTATTACAGAAGTAAACAGTAAGTTTGCCACTCCCCAGAATAAAGGAGACCCCTTTACACATTAATTAATTAAAAACTAGTGACATTCTATCCTATAAAATAAACAAATTCTGCAGTGGGAGAGAGGTGATGACCTCATAAGAATGTGGATATTCTTAATGCCACCAAATCTATTTGTTCACAAAAGGTAAAAAATGATGACTGTGTTAGGGTTTTACTGCTGTGAACTGACACCATGGCCAAGGCAACTTTCATGAGAGTGACATTTAATTGGGGCTGGGTTACAGGTTCGGAGATTCTGTCCAGCATCATCCAGGTGGGAGCATGGCAGCATCCAGGTGCAGACAGAGCCAAGAGTTCTACATCTTTATCTGAAGGCTGCTAGTGGAAGACTGGTTTCGAGGAAACTGGGATGTGGGTACAAAAAGGCCACACCTCCAAATAGTGCCACACCCTGGCCCAAGCATATAGTAAATTTTACCGCAATATAATACCTTACTAAATTAAGAAAGAAAGGAGGGGGGAGGAGAGAGAAGTTATGGCTACAGAGGTTTCATCAAATTTGAATAGAATCTAATGAAAACTGAAGGAGAAATATCAATTAAATTCTACCTCAAGAAATGGGCCCATCTTCATGCACAGTCAGAGAGAGAGCAATTATTTGAACTGTATAATAAAAGTACAGTTTAAAAATAGATTAAAAATAGCTAAGTTAAAAGCAAAAACATACCAAATGGTCTGGAGAAATAAACACCTCAGCAGTTGTGAGCACTTAGTGGTTCTGCAAAGGACCCAGGTTACTTTCACAACACCCACACATGGCTCACAAGTCTAAGTCCAGTTTCATGGGAATCAGATGCCCGCTTCTAGCCACTACAGGTACCAGAGATATACGGTGCACATACATACATATATGTAATCAAGCACTGTATACATTTTTAAAATAGCCTCTTTTAAAATTCCTACTTTATTTAAAAAGATAGTAGGAACAAGATATTATTAACACTAAGTACTTGAAGATAGATCGTGATTTAAATATTAACATGGCATATGATATAGACATATACATTTATATCTGTCATAAAATCTTCATATGTTTTCATTTTAAACATGAATATTTATAAAACCATATAACACTCTGAAAAAAACACTAAAGATATCACCTAGAATCACCTAAAGAGATCTACCTGTAAAATGGTTTGTGTTAGAGAAGTACAAAGTATATCTACAGTTTTTTGTTGTTGTTGTTGTTTTACAAAATTGCATTTAAAAAATCCTGAGCCCCTACCTACAGTCCATGTACATCCCAGTAAGTCTGCAGTAATCAAAGACACAGGTGAGAATCTCATCCAAATACCCACTCCAGCTGGGACACCCACAGAGCCCAGCTGACAGGGAACCCACCTCCCCTACCCCACCCTTCTTCTGGCCTGCTTCTTACCTAGGCCAGATCAGTGGACAGGTACCCACACAGGCCACAGCCTGCTTGCGTCCTCGGAGATCCGCAGTAACCAAAGACACAGAGCCAAGCTGACACCCATCTTGCAGGGATCCACCTTCCTACTAGTCCACTTCTCCACTGTGGCCAGATCAATGGGCCGGTACCCTCTCAGACGCCAAAGCCTGCCTGCCTCCCATGAGATCCCCAGTAACCAGGGACATGGGAGGCCTGCTCTAAGGAGAGACACAAGAGGCCTACCCTAACCAAAGACAGCACTGCCTGCCTCCAAGGAGATCAGCTCTAGTCAGAGACACCCAGGTCAGTTAACACCAGATGACCAGAGGGAAGTGCAGGATATAAGCAACAGAACCACAACAAGTCTTGGATACCCCAATAAGCCTGAAAAGCAAGATAATGACTTAAATCTCATTTCATGAAGATGATAGAGAGACCTTTAAGGAGGATACAAAGAACTCCCTTAAAAAAAAAATAAAGGAAAACACAGGTAAAAAAGGTAGAAGCACTTAAAGAGGAAACAAATAAATCCCTTAAAGAAATATAGGAAAATACAATAAAGCAGGTGGAGGAATTGAACAAAACTGTCCAAGAACTAAAAATGGAAATAGAAACAATAAAGAAAACACAAAGGAAGGCAACCCTGGAGATGAAAGCAATCAGGAGCTACAGATGCAAGCATCACCAATAGAATACAAGAGACAGAAGAGAGAATCTCAAGTATAGACGATATAGAAAATATTGACACATCAGTCAAAGAAAATGCAAAGTGTAAAAAGCTCCTAACCCAAAATATCCAGAAAGTTCAAGACACAATAAAAAAGATGAAACCTAAGAATAATGGGAATAGAAGAGGGTGAAGAATCCCAGCTCAAAGGGCCAGAAAACAACTTCAACAAAGATATAGAAGAAAACTTCCCTAACCTAAAGAAGGAGATGGCCATAAATGTAAAAGAAGCCTACAGAACACCAAATAGATTGGACTAGAAAAAAAATTCTCTTGTCACATAATAATCAAAACACTAAATGCACAGAAAAAAATGGAGGATATTAAAAGCTGTAAAGGAAAAGGCCAAGTAACATATAAAGGCAGACCTGTCAGAATTCCACTAGACTTCTCAACAGAAACTCTAAAAGCCTGAAGATCCTCCACAGATGTCTTCCAGACCCTAAGAGAACACAAATGCCAGCCAAACACCCAATTACCATAGATAGAGAAACCAAGCCAGTCCATGACAAAACCAAATTTAAACAATATCTTTCTACTAATCCAGCCCAATAGAGGATACTGGAACAAATCTCCAATACGAGAGTAACTACATCCAAGAAAATAGAAGAAATCAAACACTTGACAACAAAGCCAAAAGAAGAGAATCATACATGCATAATACCACCTCCAGCAACTAAAACAACAGATCCTAACAATAATCTGTCTTCAATATCTCTCAACATCAAGGGACTCAACTCCCAATAAAAAGACACAAGCTAAAAAACAAAATATGTAAACAGGATCCAGCATTTTGCTGCATACAAGAAACACACATCAGTAACAAAGACAGACACTACCTCTGAGTTAAAGCCTGGAAAAACATCTTCCAAGCAAATGATCCCAAGAAACATGCTGGAGTTGCCATTCCAAGATCTGATAAAATAGACTTTCAACCAAAAGTTATCAAATGAGATGAGGAAGAACACTTCATATTCATTAAAGGAAAATTCCACCAAGAGAAAGTCTCAATTCTGAACACATATGCCCCAAATGCAAGGGCACCCACATTTGGAGAAGAAATGTTACTAAAGCTCAAAACACACATTGAACACTACCCAATAATAGTGGGAGACTTCAACACCCCATTCTCACCAATGGACAGGTCATTGAAACAGAAATTCAGCAGAGACACATGAAACTAATAGAAGTTATGAACCAAATAGTTTAAACAGATATCTACAGAACGTTTCACCACAAAATAAGAGACTACATAATCTCAGTACCTCATGGAACCTTCTCCAAAATTGATGATATAATCAGACATAAAACAAGCCTTAACAGATACAAGAAGATTGAAATAATCCCATGCATTCTTTCAGATCACCACACACTAAGGCTAGACTTCAATAACAACAAAAACAACAGAAAGCCCACATACTCATGGAAATTAAGCAACTCTCTGCTCAATGATAACTTTGTCAGGGAAGAAATAAAGAAAGAAATCAGGGACTTTATAGAACTCAACGAAAATAAAGACACATCATGCTCAAACTTATGGGATACAATGAAAGCAGTGTTAAGAGGAAAATTCATACCACTAAGTCCTCTCATAAAGAAAATTGATAGATCTAATACAAGTAACTTAACAGCACACCTGAAAGCTCTAGAACAGAAAGAAGCAAATACACCCAAGAGGAATAGAGGGCAGGAAATAATCAAACACAGAGCTGAAATCAACCAGGTAGAAACAAAGTGAACAATAACAAAGAATCAACAAAACCAAGATCTGGTTCTTTAAGAAAATCAACAAGATAGATAAACCTTTAGCCAAACTAACTAAAGGGCATAGAGACCGTATTCAAATTAACAAAGTCAGAAATGAAAAGGGAGAGATAACAACAGAAACTGAGGAATTTCAAAAAATCATCACAACCCACTACAGGAGCCTATATTCTACAAAACTGGAAAAGTGTAGATGAAATGGATGGTTTTCCAGACAGATACCATGTACCAAAGTTAAATCAAGACCATGTAAACTATCTAAACAGTCCCATAACCCATGAGGAAACAGAAATAGTCATCAAAAACCTCCGAATCAAAAAAAGCCCAGGGCCAGATGGGTTTAGTGCAGAACTCTGCCAGACCTTCAAAGAAGAGCTAATACCAATACTCCTCAAACTATTCCACAAAATAGAAGCAGAAGGAGCACCACCTAATCCATGCTGTAAAGGCACAGATACCTAACCACACACAGACCCAAAAAAGAAAGAGAACTTCAGGTCAGTCTCACTCATGAATATCGATGCAAAAATACTCTATAAAATTCTTGCAAACTGAATCCAAGCACACATCAAAACCATCATTCACCATAATCAAGTAGGCTTCATCCCAGAGATACTGAGATGATGCAGTATACGAACATCCATCAAGGCAAAGCACTATATAAACAAACTCAAGGGAAAAAGCCACATGATCATCTCATTAGATGCTGAAAAAGCCTTTGACAAAAAAGTAAAAAGCAATATATAGCAAACCAACAGCCAACATCAAATTAAATGGGGAGAAGCTAGAAACAATTCCACTAAAATCCAGGACAAGACAAGGTTGCCCACTCTCTTTAATATAGTACTCAACGTTCTAGCCAGAGCAATTAGACAACAAAAGGAAATCAAGGAAACAAATTGGAAAGGAAGAAGTCAAAGTATCACTATTTGCAGATGATACGATACTATATATAAAAGCACCCCCAAAATTCCACAAGAAAACTCATACAGCTGAAAAAACAACTTCAGTAAAGGGGAAGTAATTAAGTCAGTAGCCTTCCTTTACACAAATGATAAACAGGCTGAGAAAGTAATTAGGGAAACAACACCCTTCACAAATAGCTACAAATAGTATAAAATATCTTGGTGTACCTTTTCCCAAGCAAGTGAAAGATCTATACAACAAGAACTACAAATCCCTGAAAAAAAGAAATCAAAGACCTCAGAAGATGGATCATTGATTGGTAAGATTAACGTAGTGACAATGACCATCTTACCAAAAAGCAATCTACAGATTCAATGCAATCCCCATCAAAATTCCAACTCATTTCTTCACAGACATGAAAAGAGCAATCATCAACTTCATATGGAAAAACAAATAACCCATGATAGCCAAACAATTCTCAACAATGAAAAAACTTCCAGGGGAATCACTTTCTCTGACCTCAAGCTGTACTGAAAAGGAATAGTGGTAAAAATAAAATAAAATAAAATAAAATAAAATAAAATAAAATAAAATAAAATAAAATAAAATAAAATAAAATAAAAATCAAAACAACAACAACAACAATGCATGGTATCGTTACAGAAACAGATAGGTCAATCAGTGGAATAGAGCTGAAGACACAGAAGTAAACCCACATACCTATGAATACTTGATGTTTGACAAAGAAGCCAAAAATATACAGTGAAAAAAAGAAAGCATCTTCAATAAATGGTGCTGGTCTAATTGCAGTCTGTACAAAGCTCAAGTCCAAATAGATTGGGGACCTCAGCATAAAATCAGATGCACTGAATCTAATAGAAGAGAAAGTGGGAAAGAACTTTGAACTCATTGGCACAAGGGGAAACTTCCTGAACAGAATACCAATGGCTCATGAATTTTGCTGGCAAATGGGTGGAACTAGAAAATATCATCCTAAGTGTGGTAACTCTGAACCAAAAGATATGTACCACTGATTAGTAGATAGCCAAAAAGTTCAAAATACCTAGGATACAGCCCACATACTCTAAGAAGTGTAAAAAGTAGAAAGGCCCAAGTGAGGATGTTTCCATTCCACTTAGAAAAGGGAAGGAAATGATCACAAGAGGCCTGATTGGGAGAGGGGAGGGGGCGAAAGGGAGAAACAGGATCAGGTATGGGGGGCAGGAGAGAAGCCCAGTGGGCCAAGTGAATGAATGGAGATAAGCATCTTAGGGGTAGGGTAGGTGGGTGGGGAATCCTCTAGAAAGTACAAGACAACCAGGAGGCGAGAAGAGGGAACTCAAGCTTCCAGTCAGGGCCTCAGTAGAAGGGCTAGGTTACTAACCCACAGTTAAAACTTCTGATTGAGAACTGTTCCTGTCTAAAGGAACTGCAGGGACAAAAATGGAGAAAAGGCTGAAGAGAAGGCAGACTAATGACCAGCCCTACATGGGATCCATCTCATGGGAGGGCGTCAAGGCCTGACACTGTTACTGATGCTACTGTGTGCTTACAGATGGGAGCCTGGCATGGCTGTCCCCTGAGAGGCTCTAGCAGCAGCTGACTGAGACAGGTGCAGATACACCCAACCATTGGACTGAAGTCAGTGACCCCTATGGTTGAATTAGGTGAAAGATTGAAGAAGATGAAGGGGAGAGTGACCCCATAGGAAGACCAGCAGTCTCTCCAGGGAACTCCCAGAGACTGTGTCACAAACCAGGAGCATACATGGGCCAGTCCTAGGCCCCTAGCACAAATGTATCAGAGGTCTGCCTGGTCAGGCCTTAGTGAGAGAAAATGCATTTAATCCTTGAGAGACTTGAGGCCCCAGGGAAGGTGAAGGCTTGTTGAAGGGAGAGCACCCTTTTGGAGGCAGGGGGGAGGAGGAATGGGATGAGGGATTGTGGGAGGAGGGACAAAGAGGGGGAGCAATGACAGGAATGCGAATAAATAAAATAATAAAAATTGAAAAAAAAGAGAAACAAATCTGTAATATAATTTAAAATACTGCCTATTAAAAGAAGTAATGAAACCCCAACAGGATTAGTGAACAAAGTCATGCAAGAAAAAATGCTATTTGATGTAAGACTACATAGCTTCTCCACCCTGCCACCTAAATGAAGTTGAAACACTGAGCTACTTTCTTTGGGAGAAACTCACAACTGTGATTAAGCACTTGACCTGAGCAGATGACCTCTAAGTAAGATGACTCCAAAGGCTTATGAAGGAAAATACAATTACCTCTATTTCTCCTGTAACCAAAATCACTCAGTTTGGGGAAGCTGCACATGGCACACATGGGAGATTTGGTTCATTTGCTCTGTAATACATTCCCTGTAACACGTTATCCCTGTACCACATACACACAGTTACACAGATACACAGATTGCCATGATTGTCTTTACGGATAATGATGACATCTGTCACAAAGTGTCTTACGTTTTCTGTCTGCTGTTTGCAGGGTCATATATCTGACATATGATAACTTCCCTTTCTAAACTCTGTTGGGGAAAGATTCTATTCAAGTTCTCTGCCCACATAACTAGGCTCCACCCATTTGCAAACACGGTACAATGTGTGACAAGAATCTAGCACCGTTCTATTATGCTGTTTCTCTTTCTGACATGGACCACACCTTCAGGAATGGCTACCTTTATTATGCGTATACTGGCCTCAGAAGACTCAAAGTGGAAAAAAAAAATCTATTAGCCCTCATTTTCTGCAGTTACCTTACACCTGTCTCTATGTGTTTGTAGCATTTCCTATCATAAGACATTATTTCCTGTTAATGGCTAAACAGTTAAATATTGAAGCACTGTTTTTGCAGTCATCTTTGGTAGAATAAAAAAAGATTGTTGATCAAAATGTCTTAGTTGTTACTGACAGCTGTTAAAATGCTGCTAAAAATATATCACTGACTACTGAAGAGGGAACTGCTCCTGTGCCGGCCTGGTGAGAGATTCTAAACAGGGTTTCACCTCAGAGACAGAGACAGGCTTCACACTCTTGCCCGATGTGTTTCGGGGTGTGTGTGTGTGTGTGTGTGTGTGTGTGTGTGAGACTGCGTAGTATCTATGGTATGTGTGTATATGGTATGTGTATGTGATATGTATAGTGTGTGTGTATGTGTGTGTGTAGTGTATATGTATGTAGTGCTTGCCTATGGGTATATATCTATGTGCATGTGTTTTTATGTGCATATTTGAGTGCACATCCGTGTATGTGCATATATATGTGCATGTGTGTGCATGTACATGTGCATGTGTGTGTATGCGTGCATGTGAGTGCACACGCTCTTATACTGAGCATTATACCACAAAACTGCCTGGTTTTCTAATGAGCACACAACCTTGCAGTTATTTATGTAAGATTAGCACAGTTATTTAAAGGTGATACATTTTCTCCACTGCACCAAGAATATATGAAAAAAGAGGAGAAAATGAAAATATCCTTATTTTTATTAAACTATACTGTTCTAAGTTCCTCCCCCTTTAAACTACTGTACATTATTCCTAAATTTAGAACCTCAGTGTGAGCCAAATGCAATCTGATTTGCTTCTAATAATACGGCATACTAATCAGATGTGTGTGCTGTTTGGTGTTCCCATCTCAAAATCTGGCCATAGAAATGGAGGAAGTTTGTCAATTTTCCATTTTAACTGCCTGAAAATGGAATAAAGGTAGACAGATAAATCAATCTGTAAACAAATCCCACATTAATTATTCAAATTAGTGAATAATGAAAGCTGAAGCAAATATTCCAAATAGTGTAGAAAATTGAGTTTGGGCAATTTTGGATATCAGCAAAATCTCTAATATGTTCTGAATTTATCTTCCAGTCTGCAATTTCTTCCTTGCTTGCAGTGTTTATAAACTGTAACATGTGTGTTTTGCAATAAACAAAGAAGCTGGATCTGATATCATTGTCCTATTCATCTTCTCTCTCTGACGCCGCCCCCATCTCTCTCTAGTTCTCCCTGTCTTCCTCAATTCTTTGCAACAGCTGGTAAGATACAGGGGAGGGAGAAAGCTTAAACAAACAAACAAACAATGAATAAATAAATAAATAACCCTAGCATGGCTAGGCTTGTTAACAAAGTTAATTATAACTAAATGCTTTAGCCTTTATCTTTAAAAGAAACTATTTAATACAAATAAACTATATGTGCTTAAACTTTCTTGTCATCAAAGAAAGATATAAGAAGAAAGATATGTTCTATATGGGGTGAGAGAGACTTTTACAGTTTATAAATCCTGATCATTCATTTTCAGCTGTTGAAGAAATGGGGTTGGAAACAGGGAATTGAGAGGTGGCTCTGTTCAAGTCAAAACAGAGCAAGGAAGGATTTTTTTTTTCCAACACAAACTTAGATATTAGGCTTTGTTTCTGAAGTTACATAATAGAGGATGTGATGTCACACATGTAAATTGCAAAAGCTGAGTCGTGCACTTTACTGTGGCAAACCTCAGGGAGTTTGACACTAATGGGATGGGGGAGGGAGGTGTCCTCAGGTTCAGTTGTGAATGCGCTCTCATCATCTAAAGGGAGAGAGATGTCTGCAGCTGCTTGAGGCCTCGGACATTTGGCAACTATATAGAAGACAGTGATAGTTCTCTGTGATTGTCCATGTCTTAATTTTTAATCTCTATTTCAAAAGCAATTGAAATTCTCATCCTTTTGCAAAGAACAAATATGCTCATCTAAAGGGTTGTTAAGAACAAAGCTAGTTAGAAGATACCTTTTCCAAAGCAGCAGCATTACTAGACACATGCTGCAGCTGATAGAACTCGTGCCCGCCCAGTGGGCTTGTAAATGACTCTGCCAAGTGTTCTCTCCTTCTCATGGGGGTCCCTCAGATAGGGCACTGGTGGGCTAGTCCTATAAAAGCCATACCACCTTCCCACCGTCCTTCACAAGGAGGTGTTGCACTGAGCTGCTGTCTTCTCAGAATGCCTGCAAAGCAAAATTATGCAAGGGAAACCTAATACTCAGATAAGGATTTAAAAATAGAAAAAAACCTAAAACTTTGCCTATGGGTAATTGCAAGATCTTCTAAATCTCTCCCCAGGAATAAAAGAAACTGATATACATGGCCCCTCTATCCTGGCCCAGAAGGGTTTCAAAAGAATATACATATATGTATTAAATCTTAGATGTTAATATCAAACAACCCTAAAGGTGGAGCAGATAAAAATTTGTAACATGGTTAAGTAAAAACATAGGAGGGAAATCTCCTAAATTTCTAAAATGCTGCAGTTATAATAACTCCATTTTATACCATACTTTTATCATATTGTCTATATTTAAAAGCATTGATTAACGTAGTGGTAACCTGTGGGGAAAGAATTCTTGTGTTAAATTTACTCTGTAAATGGGAAGGTAGTCATCCAAGCCTAAGATGTCAATCTCAGAAAAGGAATTTACATTATCTCACATTATCTCAGTTACAATAAATTGTGGCTCTTCTTCATCTAATGTTTTACTATGAAAAAAATTTCAAACATACAAGGAAGTTGGAGAAAACTCTTTTGTACTGGCAATTTGATTCTTCCATTATTATACTACATACACATGCCATATATATATATATATATATATATATATATATATATATATATATTTAAACAGTCCATCACTATCAATCCATCTTTTTTTTTTTTTAGGCATTTCCAGTCAGTCTGCCAACATCAGTATATTTCTAAATTGTCCTTTTTAAAGTTAGCTGAATATAAGGTTAAATTTTCTTATAAATTATATAAAAAAAATTTTGATCTCACCTAAGACATACCTTCACAAAAGTTAACCTAGAAGACATTTTTACAAATAAAAAGCAGAAGAAGAAAAACTGTTTTGCCCTATGTCAAAAAGCCATGTTGAGCCACCAAAGAACTGAAAAGTGTCAACGCTGTGGGTGGTGAAGCAGCTAAGCTGATGTGGGACTGTGGGGATAGGGTTAGAGAAAGGCAGGGATTATTTTAACAGGACAGTTCCGTTTTGAATGGCGACCAGCAACTTTCACCACTGTATAGGAAGGAATTGGGAAGAGGGAGGAGAAAGAGAGGCTTAGAAACCCGTGGAAAGAGTGTCATACCAGAAAAGAGGGTTGTGAGGTCAATTCCCGGATTTATTTAACTCATTCCTAAAAAAGCAAGCAAGCAGGTGAGCGTGTACTACTAGTGACACCAGTCTTCCCCGCCCAGCAGACTTCCAACTAGGGGCGTGTGTAACGGTGCATTGGAAGAGTCTTGAGCAGAGAATATCTCGCACACCAGCGAGTGAGCGTGAAAACGGGCGCGCGCACATACATTCACTGGGCTGGGGTGACCTGAGTGCCTTGGGGTGAGAGGCTAGGATTTGGCAAGGGCTGGAGAGTGAGAAGGACGCGGGGGACAAGTGAACCCCGGGATCGCAGCTCAGGCTCAGTCTTCCTCCCACCGCCGCGTGCCCGCGCGCCGCGCCGCCCGGCCAGGGAGCCCGCCTTTCACTTTCGCGTCTGCGTAGGTGTCTGCCGGGGCGGGCGCGAGGGCGCGGGGGCGCGCGGGGCGGCGCGGGGGCGCGCGACGGGGGAGGGTTGCAGCCGCTCTCCCCTTTCTGGGCCCGCAGCGCTCCGGGCGGCCGCTATGGAAGCGCGGGGTCGCTAGCGGTCGCTTCCCACGCGCCCTGGTGCGCAGACACCCCGGCCCGCCTGGTCCCCCCCCCCACGGTGGGGGTAGGGCAGCGACCCAAGAGCTGTCTCACTGGGTGGGCAGTGAAGGAGCAGGAAAGAAACTTTTCCTTCCTGGCCCGCTCTTGGTCTTCCAGCCCTTCGTTCCCTATCCGGTGGCACCTGCACCTGAGGCCAGACGCCAGGTCAGGGCGGACTTTGGGGACCGGCGAAGAGAAGCATACAGGGTGCGTGCACTGGGGTTCCATTTTCCCTCGGCCTTCTTGCTGTCTGTGGCTGGGGTTCCGACGACCGCCACCAGCACCCCTGTCTCCCACCAGCGGGTGGCAGGACCGCTGGACAGCCTCATACTGCTAGTGAGGGTGTGACCGAGGAGGGGGCCACGGAGCCGAGGGCTCCCCCTGCGGCTGCCCCCACAACACACACACACACACACACACACACACACACACACACACTCAGGACGCTCTGTTGCCTGGGTTGTCACCGGCCACCCCAGCCCTGGGAGGGGGCGCGGAGAGCCCCGCTTCCCCGCTGCGGGCGCGGGAGCTTACCGCTGGACTGGCGGGCTCCCGGGACCTCCACAGTCACTGCGGGGCGAACCAGCAGCCCCGGAGACCCGCCGGCCCCAAGCCCGGCCGCCACTGCTGGGGACCGGCGGGTGCTCGCAGCCCCCTCGGCGCGATTTAGTGCCGCCAGCTCGCCGGCTTGCCGCCTCCAAGAGGGTATCTGCACAGTTGCTCTATTACTGTACCCACCGTCAGTAGGGCGACTGCCAGGATTGCTATCCTCTCCATCCTGATTGCCGATCAGCCGGTATTGGACTTGCTGTTGGCGGCAGCAGCAGCGGAGGCGGCGGGAGTCTCGCTGGCCCCCTCCCCCGCCCCAGCCTCCCTACCATGTCCTAGAAAAGGTGAGTGCAGCGACTGTCACTTTGCACCGACAGTGGTGGGAGGGGGTCGGGAAGCGCAAGGGAGGCCCCGGGGTGTCAGGCCAGTGCAGAGGGCAGGGGAAGCGGGTCGGCTCAAGGAGGTGGGCTGCCGGCAGTAGACCAGGTGCCCGCCAGGCTGGCCCGGGACAAGGGTGCTGGGAGGCTGGCGAGCGCGCGGAGGCTGCTCCGCGCTGTTCTAACCTAGATTTTGCAGGGAGCTTCGATCCAGGGCAAAACCAGCTCTCCCTAAAGGAGGTAAAAACTTAGTAAAAAGATCCGGGTCCATTTCTTTAATAATGAATACCCACACTGGCTGAACTGCAGCCACTGCTGCTTGGCGAGCCCGGGCCGCCGGGTCCGGAACTCCCCTAGCTCCAGCTCGCCACCCGCGCGCGGCCCCGGGCGTGATCCATGCTGCGAGTGCTCTCCCAGCGCCCGTGACAGCTACCCTCCCGGGAAAGTTGGGACACTCGGCAGGGGATTCATGTGTGTAGGGGCTCCAGGGCCAGTTCTACGCCAGGGACTGTTGGGCTCCCAACCAGCTTGCCGGCTCCGCTGCAGTTTCTTTTGCCTCTGGGGAGTGTCCTGCTGGAGTGACTGAGAGTTCCAGTCTCCTTGGGCATGGGATCCGGGATCCTGAGGCTTAACTAACTGTGAAAGGAGGGGCCTTTGGGCACAAGATGCCGTCCTGGGTGAGCCCGAAGCTGCACAGCTGCCGCCGGCGGCCTGCGGGTCGTCGCCAAGGGCCAGGGGGCTAGATTTAGGTGTGTATGTCACTGGTGCTGACTCCCAGCCAGCAGGGGAGTCCAAAGACGAGCCTCAAACCAGGCTAAAAGTCCTTAGAAATTAAAGTTAAGGAGTCCATCTTTCGGCTTAGCAAGTGCAGTGATTGGGTGGGCGGGAGGGAAATCAGGGTTGGGCGAAGGAAAGGAGTAGAAATTTCTTCGCGGAGACAAACGATCCTTAAAAAATAGTTTTAGTGTCTCCCCTCCTCCAGTATACCTGCCCCAATTATGTGCACCCCTTTCACACATTATAAAGTGAATATCCTCGATAGTAAGCTTTCTTGCATATTGAACTAGTGGAAAAATCCAGTACTAAAGTAGTATAAGTACAGTAACAAAATTATCAGGCGCCTCAGCTCTTGACCCTGGCACTTTTTTTTTTTTTTTTTGGCCGGGGGTGGGGTGAAAGGAAGGCTGTGTTTAAAGGGGTTTGGCTGCACTGAAAGCACCCGCTTTTCCTGCGTGGTTAAAACGGGGAAACTGAAATCGAGTGGGAACGAGATCCTATGGTTCTCCGACCGCCGAGATTAAGGCTGCTCGGCGGGAAGGTAACTCTGAGAACCGGAGAGGGCCGGGAGCAGAGCTTCAGGGGTCCCGGGGACGCCCACCCGAGCGTCCTAGGCCTGAGGACCCTGTGGGAGGCGCCGGGTGTGCGCCGCTGCGGCTCACCTGGCGCTGCAGGTGGAGAGAGCGAGGGCTCACCATCTAGACTGCTCTAGTGTCACCATGCTTTCCCCTTCTCTCCAGATTGCTGTGGTCGCCGGGGAGTGGGGGGGGGGGCGACAGTTGTGTAGGTGAGAAGTTTGGGGCGAAGGAGCAGAGTGGGCTAAAGGGTAGCGTGTGCAGGGGTGCCCGGTTCGGCCCACCTCTGGGAACCAGGAGATCTTGCCGCCTCTGCGGCTTTAAGGAAGCTGCAGAGTCCAGGCTGTGTCGCAGCAACTTTGTATCAGTCATGTCGCCCGCCTGGTGACTGACAGCCCCTGTTGCCCAATGAGAAGCGCGCCTGGCCCGCACAGCGTGGAGCCTTGCTTCCCCCTTGGCCAATGGAAATGGCTCCGGCGGGCGGGACAGAGACCTGAACTTTCTGGACATGTGACCCGGTTTAAAAGGGCCGGCTTTCCACTCCCCCCACCTCGGGACTTTCGCCCGCCCCCTCCTCTTGGCCCGCCCTGGCCCTGCCCCTGACCCCTCCCCTCAGCTCCTGCGCACCCCGGGTGTCATTGGGCCCGGGAGAAGAGAGCCAACTTCAGGCTGCTCAGAGAAAGCCTGTGCAAGTCACCTGGGCGCCGGCGCTGCCGTCTCTGGCTCTCCCGCTGCAGGGAGAGCGGCACTCGCTGGCCTGGATGTGGTTGGATGTAGGGGGGCTCCGCAGCAGGGGTGTCGTGGAGGTGGCAAGCGCTGCAACAGGTAGACGGCGAGAAGACGACCCTGGCCAAGGCAGGTGTGTAGGGGTGCGCAGTGGGGCGTCTCTGGTCCAGCCCAGTGTGCGACCGTGGCAAGGGTGGCTTGCACTTTGCAGGGAGAAGCCGCTGCGTAATCCGGAGGCACAGTCAGTATGGTTCTGTGTGCTTGTTGTTTTGTTTTGGTTTTTCATACCCCACACCCTCCCCCCACCCCCAACCCCCGCCCCCCGGCTGGCTGAGGACTATTTTGGGAAAGTTTGGCCACTTTGGATAAATGCCCTCTAAAGAGCGGCTTTTAACCGCCTTTGGCAGTGGGCGATCTACCACCCTCCCCTTTCCCCCCAAATGAATTTCAGATCGTTTTGCTCTTGCAAATTTTAAAGGACGTTTGAATAATGTTTCTTTCATCTATCAATTGCGGAAGCTCCCCAGTCTGAGTGGGAGGTGTAGCCGATAAGGGCAGTTGAAGGAGCTAGATCACCATAGATCTTGTATGAACGAGGTCTGGAAAATCTTGCGTTCCCTCTTCCTTTATATTTGGGGAAACTCTAGGGGATTCTTAGGACAGGGACAGACAAGGGACGAAGCTACTTTGGGTGGCATCCTTTTCCAGATGGGTTTTAGATACATCGCTTTTCCTGCTGAATTTTTAAAAGACGAGGTCTAAATCATAATGCTTCATCATACCATCTGCTTTATTTATTTATTATACCATAGTTCGGAAAACTTTTGCTAGCAGAAGAGTTATTAAAGCCGCTGAGTTTTATAGGCACCAAGCTGCATCTTAACATCGCGGGTCCTCACTCTGTAGGTACTGTTATTGGCGATACTTACATAGTAATGGTAACAGCATTCTCCATCTGTGTAGTCCTCCCTTGGAGTTTTAATTCCACGTTTGACATCATGGCATGCTACCTACCATGTGTGTCATGAAATACTTTCGGAAGTTTAGGAGGGGAGCGACTAAAGCTAAAGCAAAGCTTTTTCTTTTATGGAAAGCTTTTTCCTTAAAGGGAGAGAGAGAGAGAGAGAGAGAGAGAGAGAGAGAGAGAGAGAGAGAGAGAGAGAGATGATGCGGCTCATTGGGTCAAGCCAGTGAGCAGAACTCATGTGTGCTTGGCTCTAACTGGTTCTCCCACTCTCTTAGGTGACCTTGGCAGGTTTATCCTTCATCTATAAGAGGGGAAGGTAACTGAAGAGCAGAGCTACTAAAACTAGCTTCCTGACATTATCTACCTCCTAAAGCAGCCCTCAAGGCTGGGTCTCTACTGTACCACTCCAGGACAGTAATGTAACTGGGGAGAAGGGGAAGGGGGAAGATGCCGTCAAGAAGCAGATATGTTTTGGGTAGAATTAAAAGTGAAAGTTTTCAGAAAAGATACAAATTCCCAAGAATCTTTGATAATTCCTGGGGAAAAAAAGAAACTACTTTCTTATGGAATAGGGCAATTTAACAGACTATGAAACAAAGTTTTAAACTGTGTTTCCTTTGTGCTAATGGTATTTAAGGAAATATATTATATATAATATATAATAGTATTTAAGGATATATATATATATATATATATTTCTGACCTTTAGAGAGATTTGTAGACCTAGCATATGGCTCATTTAGGACAATAGTGGCAAGTGCCCCTCAGGATATTAGTGAGTCCTTTGCACACATACATGTAATCATGAGCACGTGCATGTGTATATGCACACACACATGTAAAGCCTGTTGGTGCTTTCTTTTATCTATGTGGATATTTTTGTGTTTCTTTTGCATGAAAATAAAGGTTCCCAATGGCGCAAGCGTCTCTGATACAGTGTTTCCTGGGAAGCTTGGAGGCCTGTCTTTCCCTAAGCTAGATATTCATGGAACTCCCTGCTTTATTTTATACTTAGATAACAAAAGCCTTTCCCTTTACCCTCAGGATAAAGTTTTATGAGGATCATACTCATCAAGCTGTATTTTTAGTATTCATTGGTAAGTTCAGGTTGTCTGAACTACCCTTCAAAGCCATGGTCATTATGTCAATTCTAAAATGCCAACCCCAGTTTCCTGGACAACACAGGAAATAATTTTCTAACCTAACTCATTTATTTATAAAAAAAAAAACTAAAATAATAACCGAGGAGAACTCACCATAAAAATATTTCAGTAATCCTATTTTAAAAGCCTCTGATCTTAAAAACAGTGTTTACAGGGAAATTGTTCAGGTGCCAGTTGTTGCCCACCCTTTTGGGTTGGTTTCCTTTGAGAGGTAGGTGAGGAGACAGGTGACTATACCTTGAACAAAGCCAATTTAGATTCTAGCAAAGCGTCCAGCAAATGTTTCACCATATTCCTGTCGATAACTCTGTGAAATACAGTTGCCTTTAGGAGAATGTTCTGAGAGTCCATGGTTTGGAGAACCAGGACTTGAGAAGTTGAGATCGGCTGGCTGATAAGCTGCTTGCCCGTAGAGAAACTGTGGCTGGTGCCCGCTGCCTCCAGGAAGGGTTCTACTGTGAGCTTTAAGGAGGTTTATAGACCTGGCATATGGCTCGTTTAGACAATAGTGACAAGAGCCCCTCGGGATATTAGTAGGTCATCTCAACAACAACATGTACAGAGATAAATTATTTTAGGGGGTGCTGGATTAAAAGCACACGACTTTCTCCATTTTAAAATCTTCCCGGGATTTTGAAATCCAGATTTTCATTGTGAGACCTCATAAAAAGCAGGGCTCACCTATCCCAGAAGACAGCTGGGCTGGTGAAGTTCTGGAGAAGGGTCTAGTTGAGGATCCCCTCCAGACTCAGGGCAGACAGGATCGCTTAGGATGGAGGGGAGGTTGAAGGCTACAGCTGTGAGAGTTGGAGGAGGTTCCTGTGGAAGCCTTCTAAAGAGGAAACAAAGGGCCCAGTTCCCCTGAAGGCCTTTAGGGAGCTCATGGTACAGGAGAGGCACGTGAGTTTGGTGATGTAGAGTAGGATGCATATGCACGAGTTCTCTTCTGAGCACACACATAGTTCTTGTGAAGGTTAATGGATTTGAACGGAAACACATATATCTTAGCTGTATACATCAATCTTGGGAATGGAGAGGACAGGGTAGCCTCTGTACAGACAAGCAGCATGTAATAATAGTCTCTGTATTTCCAAATTTATTGCTCTGACTAAATGAGTCTTCAGAGGAGTAAAAACTGTTCATTATTAGCAATGATTTGGGTCCTAGTTCATGTATGTGCGTGCGCGCGTGTGTGGGTGCATGTGTGTGTTTCGACTTTTACTGGTTTTTGTCCATATTTACTTTTTTTGGCTGAAATTACTACCTCAATTTTTGTGATCTGATTTATTTTCTACTTTTTAGAAATTGATTTTTGATTAAGAATTAATAGAATAATGTTCTTTAAGTGAAAGCATACTACATAATTGGTAGGTTTTAAGGTTCATAAATTGAGTATTGATTATAGTATAATAGTTAAACATTTTATTTGCATTTTACTGTCCATCTGGGACTCAGTGGTAAAACTGATAGTTTCTAACTACTCATAATTTAAAATCTACTGTAGAATACAGAGAAGTCAGGGGCAATTGTGATACTCTGGCAATTTGTGCCTTACATTTCATTATAGAGGTTTGTGATGTGTAGTACCAATTATTTCATTATGTTAATTTAAATTCTGTAGTAAAGGACTTCCTAGTTGCTTTTTATTTTTTTTAAATAAGTACAGGGTTGGGGAGAAGGGGCTGGAGGTAAAGCAGAGAAAGGATGGAAGGCCTGAAGTAGGCTTTATATATGAAGAACTATAAACTTGGCAGGACATGTAGATTTGAAAATATATGCAGATGGGATTTTTAATACTAAGATGTACAGATAAGATTTTCTGGGCTGAATTAATTTTTTGTCAAATATATTTTGTTTACAGTGGTCTGTTTTCTTTAGAGCACTTGTCCAGGGATGATTTTGGTCCCTAGGGACATTTGGTAATCTGCAGACTTTTTTTTTTTTTTTTTTTTTTTAGGGTGGTACTCTCAGCATCTCAGCATCTCAAGGTAGGAGACAGAGATCCTACTTAACATATTCCAGTGCATAGGGCAGCCATCTCAATAAACAAAATTATCTGCCTGCACGTGTCCTTAAGACCCAGGTTGAGAAACGCTGGTAAACAGAGAGAGCTGAGGTCAAATTCCAGCTCTTGCACATAGCTGTGTGGCCAGTGCAGCAGTCTCTCGCTTACATTGGTTCTTCACAGATTTTTGCTTTTGTATATAGGTTGGTTTGTAAGGTTAAATAATATATCAGAAAGGCTTGTAATAGTGTGCTGAATTATATAGCATATAATAATTATGTGTACATAGTCTATTGTAATCTGTTCATGAGCTAAATTTATCGATTAGAGCAGATGGAAATGAATGTATATTGACAGCATTTCCATGGGCTCCTTGAAAATGGAAATTAGGCCTGGCTGGTGTTTTTTGGTTGTTATTTTGGTTTTGTTTGTTTGTTTGTTTTCTTTCTTTCTTTCTTTTTTTTTTTTTACTTGTTGTCTTATTGGTTTTAGGGGGTTTGTAGCAAGTTCTGAGGACATATTTCTGAGTAAATGTTTAAATGATCAGGGGGCCCTTCATCAGCTTCCTCCATTCATGGTTGAGAGTAAAATGTTGGAGGACTCGAACAGAGGTTTTGCTAGGCCAGGGAGCTTATTAAAATTGTTTCCTGACAAGAAAGAGCCAAATGCTGCTGGCCTGTCTAGCAATAGCTTTGATCCATCCTCCAAGTCCGTTTATATATACTCATACTTTACAGAAGTGACACTACACTAATTAAATCGGCATCATTAATATAAGAAATTATATGTATATATTAAAATATATAAAATTAAGAAGGTCTAACATTTTCAGAAACAGTTGTTCAGTGACTTCCTATGACTGTTCCTTTGGGAAGCACATATTTGGAAACACAACTTTAATTGCATTTTCATATCATTTATAATAAGGCCATGTATTTGGTCATGTGGAAGGCAGCTTTCATATGATCCAAAGTTTCCCAAGACTTTGGATCATAAAGTTGGTTGTTAATTTGTTTTGTTTTTGTGTATAACAGAGCTCTATTATGGGTGAAAGCACTCTTGCATAGAAGTGGAGCCCAAGAAAAGGCTGCCCAAGTTAGTTTTATCTATCTGTCTGTCTATCTATCTATCTATCTATCTATCTATCTATCTATCCATCCATCCATCTATTTTTTTCTTGTTTTTTGTTATTGTTATTGTTTTGTCACCATGCTTTTGGCTTTGTCTAGTCACCCATATTCCCCTCATACTACCATATCAATCCTTAGGATTATATTGAACATTATATTCAAGAATGTAACCATTTGTAAATGTTCTTTACAAACTGTGGAGGCTCTATTATAGTGAGTTTTATTGAGAGGCAAAATTGCACTTGGTTCTTCTGGCTTCTAAAGAAGTTAGAAGTGATATTCTGTTTGGGTGATATATTACATCAGTACCCAAGAAGGTATATTTTAATGCAACTAAAGATACTGTTTATCTTAAGTTGAATATAAATTGTAGCTCAATAGATACAATTTTAGACTGCCTTAGCATAATACTGTTGTTATTGACTCTAACAATTGAATGTAAATCTGTTTGTTAGCTATGGAAACCAAAGGCTACCACAGTCTCCCTGAAGGCCTAGATATGGAAAGGCGCTGGAGTCAAGTGTCTCAGACCTTGGAGCGTTCTTCTCTTGGACCTGCAGAGAGGACCAATGAGAACAGCTACATGGAGATTGTCAACGTCAGCTGCGTTTCCGGTGCTACTCCGAACAACAGTACTCAAGGAAGCAGCAAAGAAAAACACGAATTACTCCCTTGTCTTCAGCAAGACAATAGTCGGTCTGGGATTTTGCCATCAGATATCAAAACTGAGCTGGAATCCAAGGAACTTTCAGCCACGGTGGCTGAGTCCATGGGTTTATACATGGATTCTGTGAGAGATACCGAGTATACCTACGATCAGCAAAACCAACAAGGAAGCCTGAGCCCAGCAAAGATTTATCAAAACATGGAGCAGTTGGTGAAGTTTTACAAAGAGAATGGTCACAGGTCCTCCACACTGAGTGCTATAAGCAGGCCTTTGAGGTCATTCATGCCTGACTCTGGGGCCTCCATGAATGGCGGGGCCATGCGTGCCATCGTTAAGAGCCCAATCATCTGTCATGAGAAGAGCCCCTCTGTTTGCAGCCCGCTGAACATGCCGTCTTCAGTATGCAGCCCCGCAGGCATCAACTCCATGTCCTCTTCCACAGCAAGCTTTGGCAGTTTCTCAGTGCACAGTCCCGTCACTCAAGGAACCTCACTGACATGCTCCCCCAGTGTTGAAAATAGAGGCTCACGGTCACACAGCCCCGCACATGCGAGCAACGTGGGCTCTCCTCTTTCAAGTCCATTAAGCAGCATGAAATCCCCAATTTCCAGCCCTCCAAGTCACTGCAGTGTAAAATCTCCAGTCTCCAGTCCAAACAATGTCCCTCTGCGCTCCTCTGTGTCCAGCCCGGCAAATCATAACAATTCAAGGTGCTCTGTTTCCAGCCCTTCCAACACCAACAATAGATCTACACTCTCCAGCCCGACAGCCAGCACAGTGGGGTCCATCGGCAGCCCCATCAGCAATGCCTTCAGCTATAGCACTTCAGGCGCTTCGGCTGGAGCCGGAACCATCCAGGATATGGTTCCCAGTCCAGACACCCACGAGAAAGGTGCTCACGATGTTCCTTTCCCTAAGACAGAGGAAGTCGAGAAGGCCATTTCCAATGGTGTGACTGGTCAGCTCAACATTGTCCAGTACATAAAACCAGAACCAGATGGGGCTTTCAGCAGTTCCTGCCTAGGAGGAAACAACAAAATTAACCCCAGTTCTCCGTTCTCTGTACCAATAAAGCAAGAGTCAAGCAAGCACTCGTGTTCAGGCGCCTCTTTTAAAGGGAACCCCACAGTCAACCCATTTCCATTCATGGATGGCTCGTACTTTTCTTTTATGGATGACAAAGACTATTATTCCCTATCAGGAATCTTAGGACCACCTGTGCCCGGCTTTGATGGTAGCTGTGAAGGCAGTGCATTCCCAGGGGGGATTAAGCAAGAACCAGATGATGGGAGCTATTATCCTGAAACCAGCATCCCATCATCTGCCATCATTGGTGTGAATTCAGGTGGACAGTCCTTTCACTACCGGATTGGTGCTCAAGGTACAATATCTTTATCACGGTCACCTAGAGACCAATCTTTCCAACACTTGAGTTCCTTTCCACCTGTCAATACATTAGTGGAGTCATGGAAACCGCACGGTGACCTGTCATCTAGGAGAAGTGATGGGTATCCGGTCCTAGAGTACATTCCAGAAAACGTGTCAAGGTAAGTTGATTTGTTTTGTAAATCCTTTCTCTCCTATCCCCTCTCTTACTGCCCCCCTGCCCCGCCCATCTCTGAATATCATGGTTTTGTAAACTGGTATAGCCTGTCTTTATCTTTGTGATGAAGAAATTGAGACACATTTCAAGGTATCGCTGTTTAATTTTTGTTTAAGGATGGTCATTTTGTGCTCTTCCTTGGATTATTGATATAGCACTATTTTTGAAGTAGAGGAACAGAATATTCTTAAGATCTTCTAGAAGATGTTTGTGTTGACTTTGAAGAAACACACACATAGGCATCTCCCTGTTGTCTCTTTTAGGTGCTTGGAAATTGTTTATTTTGTACTATCAGTTCCTATATTTATGTTAGCAGGCTAGTGTTCATTCCCCCCTTTTCTGTTTGCTGTTTCACAGAGACTGTATTGAATTACTTCCTCATGGCCTTAGTCTCCTTTTTATGTTAAATTCTTTAGTAACTACTTCAACGGTTGTGAGAAATAGAACAGAACCACAAACCTGTTACCTACACTCTTCCTTCTCCCACTATGCACTATGTTCAAGGAAAGCCTCGTTGGTGGGGGTGGGAGAGTAAGGCTAACTAGATGAAAGTTGTGGTTTCCTGTTCAAATAAAGTATTTCCTTAACTGTGAAGATCTTTACAGACTTAGCCATCTAAAAGCACTTAGTGGACAATCTTACTTTTTTAATGTTGAAAATGAAATATGTCACCATAGTTATGAATTGATTCATTTATAGCTTATGAGATCTGCACGAAGACATACTCTGCTTACTGTAAAATATGTCCTGGTTTTCCTTGATGTAGAGACTGTGTTAGAAATGTTTAGAAAAACAAGGAAGAGGTTTCAGATGTGAGTGTAAAGGGTGGTTCTTATTTATGCAATGAGCACCTGCATTGGACTTTGCTTCAATTCTGGTTTTATTATGAGCATGTGATAAGTGGGCCTTTTGTAGAATATATAAACTATAACTTTTCTGACTACGGCTTATTCCTTTGGAATCTAAGGACATGTGAATATTTCCCTTCATTTCCTTAAATCTTTATTTTGTGAAAAATATATCCATTATATTAACAGACTATAGGACATATCTACAGTCTCATATCTTTTACTGTTTTCTTTTTCAAACACATAGCAAAAAACTTTTGGTTTGAGGGTTCTTCTCCTTATCAGTGGCTCAAACCTTTCTCTCCTTGCTTTTATAGAAGCAGATGTTCCATAAAGAACACATTCTAAACAGTTCTTCATAGCACAGAATGCCATATTCCACCATTGGGTCTCAGTCCCCTCCTGATGACCCAGGAACCCGTATCCTTAGGCATATCATGGGTATCAGCATTCAGCCTGTTATCATGCACCTTCTAAGTGTTTGCTTCCTCTATGAACACAACAAAAGGGAATCCTTTCTGCTTGTGCATGTGCTGGTTTTGTGTCAATTTAGATTAGGCCTTCTACATGTCATTGTGAGACATCTAGTGATGCTTGCTGCCCTGTAGACTGGACGCTGTAGACAGCGTCCTCGCCCTGCTGCTTCTGCTCAAGGATCAGTGGGTCCACAGGCTGCTCTCTAGATTTTGGTATACACAATATAATGGTTCATCACTAGTCTCTTTCTTTGTAGCTTTTTAGACAAAGTCTGATTCCCCCCTCCTTTTTTTTTTTTACTTATGATGATAATATCCCATTTCCAGGAATGTTGTCTAAATTAAAGAATTGATACTTGTGATGAATCAAGGCCATGTACACTGCCTCTGGGTCTTAGTAGCATCCCTCCTCTCAGGAAAACTTATTTTAAAAATTTCAAACTAGGATAGGGGATTTCTAAGACCTTTCAAAGGAGGTTCGTGAATTCATACATCAGGAGTGCAAGATGGAGCAATGGGTACTCACGTAGTGATGTGTGAGTAGCTTGGGCCTGGTTCAGTCCGCAGGGTAACCATTCAGCATTCATCATTACCGTGACAGCACTCAGTGTCGGGTATGGCTGGGATCCCAAAGAATCATGCTGCAAGGATCCCAACACACCAGGAGAGCAGTCTTCCTGTTTTCTAGGAAATTCATGTGAGGCTATACTTTGTTTTTTCACATTCATGGAACAGATCATTAGTCTATGTTGATGCAGGAGTTGATGTGAAAATCTGGCTCTCATATGAAAGGAAGACAATAGACTTGCCATGAAAAAAATGGCCAACCTCTTCACCAAAGTTTTTCATTTGGAGAAATAGTTATTTTTCACAAACTTTTGTTTATCTTAGTATGTAATAGTTTTCCATGAGTTAAATAGCCATTTCTGCTTATAATTAATTTTGTCATAATTTACATAAACAAGGGTTTTATTTTAATTATTCTTCTGAATCTTTGGTACATTTTTGTTTTGAGATCTATACCATATCTAACCAAGCCTTTAAGCTCACTGATTTCAGCCTTGCTCCCAGATGCTGAGGAAACAGGCCACACCACCAGGCTTCCTGGCTCCTACTTGTTAGACATAAGAACGGAGGTGCTTCTAACATAGAAGCTGCTCATTGCTGGTCTGCCCCACTGTTCTCCACAACTTTTGAAACTTGAAAGGCGGTGCAATTTATATTAATCTACTGAGTACTGTCTGGAAAGAGTATCTTATTCAAATAAGAAAAATGACTGTCACCTAGATTTTTTCTTTAGGCTGACAGAAAAGAATACTGGCCGGCCATGATGTGTGGGTTGTCTTCTGTGTGGGCGTTCTGAGGGAACAGGGACTAAAGTCATTGCTTGTTAATCATTCCCAGTGAAGGGCTTGAGTTCCAAGCTGTAAAGTAAATTATGACAAAGCGAAATGTAAAGCCTTCAGGTGGACACTGGACCTGGTGTGTCATGTGGGCTAGAGTTTCCTGACAGCCTCAGGGCAAACAAAACTGTGACCCCTGGGGAGTCATTATCTCTCCAGGCCTCAGTTTCTTTGTTTTAAAGTGAAGGAGTTAAACATGATTCTCTGTGGAGTCTGCCCAGTAACATGATAGAGACTTCCTTTAGAGGAGCAAAAGAGTTTCTCTTAATACAATGATGATCTGATCTCTAATAATTTTGTTTTACACACACATCTCTCTAACTGTATCCTTATCTGGGTGAAAAAAATCTTCACCATGTCAGAGTGAGAATAGGTGGGGGGTGACCTTTCATTGAAAAGTTGAGACATTTTTTGGTCCTATTTTTTAATCCAATATTTCCTTTTATAAAATTCAACACCTGCTATGAATTCCTTGTTCTTTTTATTTGCATTATTCCTGGCTCACACCGGTCATTCTGTTGACACAACACTGGCTGTTTATGGCGATAACCATAGTCACTTTGATAGTCTCATAATGCAGTGCTAACATTGACTTAGACTTTTGAATATAAAGTCCACTGTTTCAAAGGGCATAGACTTGTGGGTTCCAATACAAGCAATTAAGAACTTAACATACTCTGTAGTTTTCTTCATAACAGAAGAGAAAATTTCAGTACATCTCGGGTCATTGCTTTTATTTGTCAATCATCCTTGATTTTTTTAAAATTTAAATTTACTTTGTCGGATGATATAAAAGCTTCAGAATTCAAGAAGTTTGTGCCAAGTTTTTCCCTATCAGCAAACTTTCCAGATAAGCTGCAGAGATGTAAGAAACTTTACATGCTGAGAACTACAGAAACAGAGTGGATTTGGTTGGAGGAGTGCTGTGTGTGTGAACAGAGGTGGCAACTACAGGAAACCTATGCAGAGTTGCCTGGGACCTTGGGACTGAAAACATGCAGCGTGCTGTCCCTTATTTGTCTCATACTGCTTTGACTTTGAAGATGGCTAACATATCACTATGTCACATACTGCTTTGACTTTGAAGATGACTAACATATCTACAATTTTAGATGACTTTCAAATGAGACTTGCTTCTCCTGAAAGTTCAGTTACTTTCATTTATATATGTTGTTTCTGGAGAAACTGTTGATCATTTTACTGGGAAAACAAACCAATATAAAACAAACCAAGTGTTCTATCATGTACAAAGCACTATGACAATGCATTTCTGTTGTCTTGCTTCTCACATTACAAATGTCTCAGATTTAAACTCCAGCACATCCACCTTTTCACACTTAAAAATGCTTTATTAAGTATGTCATGCTTAGATATGAATTTTGAACTAAAACCCATAGTTATAGTTAGATTAATTAAACAATTTCACCTTAAGGTAGTTTTCAACCTTGTGATCTGCTGGAACCAGGGCCTGGAGATTTATCACTTCTAGAACTGAAGCCTTCTGCTGTATTAAAATTCTGGGTGTGCCCAACCTCTCCTGTCCTTGCATGACAAAGTAAGGACAGATGTTAGATCACTGCCATAATTTCAGGGCAACATTAGGCTTCCCTCAGTGTTTTGATGCCTTTATATTTTGCCTCCCAAATGATAAACTTTCTGGCTTTCAGATATTGCTTTTTGTTCTGATTGCTCATCTGGCAAAAAAAAAAGTTCAATCTTGCTACAAAATATTGTATCCTTTTTCTTTTACTTTCTTTTACTAAACTCAAGTATAGAAAAAAATTAGGCTTCTTGATAATGCTTAAGTATACATATTAACTTTGATGAATTGCTCCAAAACTTATTAATGAAAACTAAGGAAATTTTTGAGAACAGTGCAGTCAGTAGACAGTGTTCTCAAGAGACATATCTTATTCTAAACCTGGGGCTTCTGGTTTGAAGCTTGTGAGATGTAGACTTCACTTTAGGTTTAAGACTTTTATTTTGTTCTTTGTGAAGTTAGCATGTAATTCCAAAGCAACACTTGTTACTTAAGTGATATTCTAGAAACCGCCAGATTTAGGACTGTTCATGGTATGGCCAAAGCCCAGATTTCTATGTTGAAAGGGTATGTATTTAGTTGTAGAAAGAAAAGACTCTATTCAAGGAAGGATATGGGCTAAGTAGACAATGAATGGAACTATGAAAAAGTCAATGCCTCGGGTAACGAGGCTCAGATAGCCCCAGTCTTGATTTGTAACCTTGGCTATGATTTAACCACTGAGAAGGATCACAGTGATGAGTGGCTTCGCCTCATGTCTTAGTTATTGAGAGAAATCTCTACAAAATTGCAGTATGAGATAAAGTGAAAGATAGTTGTAAGGGGCAGAGTTGGCTGGGCATTCTGGCTGAGGGAGATGGTGTGGCCTGACCCTGGAAGATGGAGAGATGAAGGAGACCGTCAGAGTAAGTATTTTTCACTTATTAGAAAATCTGTAAGAAGTGGATACTTACCCGTGTGGGGAATTCTGGAGCTGAGTGGACCAAGCTGTGTTGCTGGGAAGCAGGAGTGAGTGGGTGGGGAGAAGAACCCAGGCACAGGTTATTTGGAACCAGAATGGAGTTGAACTTGAGAGTTAGAGTAAGGAGTTATTACCCAGTGTGGTATGTAAGGAAAAGTGTTCTAAATGCTGAGGCAGGAACAGGGAAGTAGGGTGCACTGCAGTGAATGTGGGGTGCACTGCAGTGAATGTGGGGTGACCTTCGTTGTGCAGGAGCATGGGAGACTTTAAGGAAGTAATCACAGCCCCGTTGAAGAGTGGGGACGCACCTCTCTGGAACAAGATGTTCACCATATGGAAAAAAGAGGGCAGGTTTGAAATATTACAAAGTTATTTTGTGTGTGTGCGTGTGCTGTGTGGAAAGACATTTTCTGGAGAGATGCAGCACGTGTACTCACCCAGATAGGGAACCAACGAAAGATCAGAAACCGCCAAGGTCCAACTTTCTGAACCATGAATTTTATTCAACTGAATTTCAGGAGCAGAAATGACTCAAAATAGATTCATCACCAAAACGCATTCCAGGCTGGGTGAGATGGCTCATGCAGCTGGGGACCTGGAGCATAGGCAGAGGCTGAGTGCCGCTCGTCTGTTCCAAGAGGGTCACTGAGGGTGCTGGGATTGGTTTAACTGTAATCCATGCAGCTTAGCTGGTCTTTTCTTCTTCCAGGCAGCTGGTCTGGTCTTGGGGTCTTCTTTACAGCTCAACTTCGCTTCACCTGATTGGGGGGGGAGGGGGTCTGGGCTTTTATTGCTTACTCTGACAGGGCGGGGCCTAGTAAGTATGGTCAGTTTCAGAAACTTCCTGAAGCTATTTTGCGTTGTTAACCATCCTGCTCAAAGGAGATTTCTGCAGGATGGACTGCTTCTAACCCTGAGGGCAATGTTATACAACAGAATGTCTGTGTACATGCATGTAGACACCAGAGGTCAACCAAGATGCCCTTCCTCAGGCACCACCCACTTTGTTTTTACAGACAGTCTCTTAGTGCTCAAAGATTCACATATTACAGTAGATTCACAGGGCAGCAAGCCGCAGGGATCAACTCCCTCCATGTCCTAGGTCCTAAGATTACAAGTCAGTGCCATCGTGCCAAGCTTTTTTATTTTTAACATGAGTTCTTTGGATCAAATTCAATCCCTAATGCTTGCACCATTGTAAGCCCCTCGAGGTCCTGGCCAGGTCCCGCCTCCAGACTACTCTAAAGGCCTTAATGGCTGTTTCCAGCCCCTCCAAAGGCAAGCAGCCAAGCTCTGCCCTCCAGAGGAGGGGAAAAAGAAACAAGACAAGGCAAGAGAATACTACCAAACCCTTAGATTGAAATCCTACCAATCCCTGGGCTTGCCCCAAGATCAGGCCACCCTGGAAAGCTCTCTCCCCCTCACAAGAAACTGTAAGACCCTCTTGTGTCTTTCCCAATAAATCTCTTGTGTGAGGTTTGTTGTGTGGAAGGACTTTGGCATATAATTTGACTCCTGACTGCCAGGATACCTTTCTCTTCAGAGCTGTAACACTTATGTGCACGGTACATATTTTACCTTCTGTGCTCCAAAATTGAATCTTGTATAAAAAATATTTCAGAATTATAAAAATTTGCCCAAGAAGTCTATCAAAAAGAACACCTGAAAATAAGTCCTGTCTCTGTGTAACTTGCACTACTACCATCAAAACCAAGAAATGGCTACTTACAAGTTGCCAGCATTTACCAGCAGACCTCATTATGTTTTTACCAGATGTCCCAATGATGACTCTTTCAAGAAATGACCTAGTTCAGAACTTAGTGCTATGATAGCTGGTCATATCTCTTCTTCTCTTTTGGTCTGGGATTGTGACCCAGTCTTTTCTGTTATATGACCTTTTAAAAAGTTGTATTTACTAATTTTGTAGGTATGTGGTTTGAATCATGTCTATTGAGAAATTAGAATAAACCATATCTATATACAGAATATTTATCACCTTTTTTTTAATGGCAAAACACCTAGTTTCTTCTCCCTATCTTTCCAGTATGTACGGTACACAGTCAAGACAGATAGCCAATCACCCTATGCCACCAGCACAACAGCACACAGGAACTTCTTCTCAGACATGAATCTTTAAGGTAGAACCTGTTGACGCACCTCTTTCCCATTCCTCTCCTTCACCTATACTCTCCAGCCTCTGGGAACCAATAGTCTATTCTCAACATCCATGACAACAGCACTTAGATTCCACATCTGAGTGAGCTCATTTGATAGTGGCCTTTCAGAGCCTGACTTACTTCACTCGTCCGAATGATCTCCAGATCCATCTATGTTGTCCCAATGACTGACAGTATGCTGCTTTTTGTAACTGAAGCCTTAGCATTGTGTATACATACTATATTATTTATCTGCTTGTCTATCGAGTTGATGAACACTTAAGCTGCTGCCTTTTCTTGTCTGTCATGCACAGTGCTCAAATGAACACAGGAGTGCATATGACTCTTCAACATACTGGGTTTTTTTCTTTGTGTGTATCCAGGATTGGGGTTGCTGGATCCTATGCCAGCAGCTGTTTGTTTGTGTTTGTCTGTTTTTTGGGTTTTGCTTGGTTTGGTTTTTTTCATTGTTAATGTTGCTTTGTTTTGTTTTGTTTTGTTTTTAAGAAAACCCAATAGTCTTTTCTGTAATGGCTGTAAAATTCAAGAGTCCAATTTCATACATCCTTGTCCATAGTTTTTGATAATAGCTATTCTTACATGGTGATTTAAATGTGTATTTTTCTAGTGTTCTTTAATATTTTTCGCATACCTCTTGGCTATTTAATCTCTTTTAAGAAATCTTTTCTTGGATCTATTGGTTAGTTTTTTTTTTTTATTTTTGAGATTATGATTATATCATTTTTGCCATCCTTAAAAAGTTTTATATTTCCTTATGTGGTCTGATATTAAACCTTTCAGAAATGTAGTCAGGAAACTTTCCTTCACATCCTATAGGGCTTTTCTCTTCACTTTGATGACATTTTCTTTGCCAAGTGAAAGCATTTCTAGCCCACTTGTCTATGTTTGCTTTAGGAGAGTATTTTCTGCACAGAATCCCTGCCTGTCCCGTGGCCACGAGTGTTTTCCTTGGTAGTTTTATTGTGGTTAGTTAGATCCTGGGGATGCAGAAGTAAGCCTGCACCCTTGGTGCTGTGTCTGTGCAGAGCCTGTAGTTCTGATTCACCTGGCTACTGTACACTTAGTCCTAGGCCTCTCAGCTTTAAGTTCTATCTTCCAGGGTTCCCCTGGTAAACTGATAACTACTCTTTAAAAGCTAGATCTTCTATTAAAAAAAAAAAAAGTCCTTCAAAGGCATCAAAACGTTTCATTCTTTCTCAAACTCTGATTACTCATTTAAAAAAAAAAAATACATGGCATCATTGCTTCTTAATTTGTGCCATAGATTCTAGCCTGTTTGGTAGTTCAGACTGGTACTAGTCTCTAGCTGCCTGTGTAGCAGAAAATGGCCTAACCGGCCATCACTGGGAAAAGAGGCCCCTTGGTCTTGCAAACTTTATATGACCCAGCACAGGGGAAGGCCAGGGCCAAGTAGTGGGAGTGGGTGGGTAGGGGAGCAGGGACGGGGCAGGGATATAGGGAACTTTCGGGATAGCATTTGAAATGTAAATAAAGAAAATAA
>NC_034609.1:1563988-1578685 GCF_900095145.1 Mus pahari
ATAGGGAACTTTCGGGATAGCATTTGAAATGTAAATAAAGAAAATAATAATAATAATAAAAGAAGAAAAAACAGAGGAGCCTACTACAGCTGGTCTCTGTATCTCTTTGCCGTAACTCCATCATTCTTTGAGCACTGTGTTGCACTGCTTTCCGTCCATCTTGCACTTCTTGTTCTGATCTTGGAATTAACGATTTCACTGAGGAGTACACCACCCCTGAAGATGCTATTTCTCTGACTGTAGCTCTACTCCACATTCTGGAACACTCGCACAAGCGCACGCGAGCGCGCGTACACACACACACACACACACACACACACACACACACACACACACACGCATACGGACACTGACACCTGGGCCCTGTCTCCCTTGCTGAAATGCCATTCCCTTGTATGACACCTCATACAGAGATGCACATCTCTTTCTGCTTGGACTCCTCATCCATATTGGGTATTAGAGCTCCATTCTAGACTACCATGAATAGCCATCACTTCCCTCCTCTAGGAATAGTCCTATTTTCTCATTGACTTGAAGAACACATTGTTAAAGAAAAGGAAGAATACGGTGTCTAAACATACAGAAAAAAAAAATGCTATAAGTATGTCATAAATATTCACGCACAATGAAGAGAAACGGAAAAGTCCAGGGGCTGGAGAGATAGCCCAGTGGTTAATTAAGAGTGCTTGCTGCCCTGCCTGGAGGCCTGATTTCCGTTTTCAGAACCCACATTTCAGGGCTCACAACCACTTTTAACTTTACCTTGAAAATATCTGATACTCTCTTCTGGCCACCACTGGCACCCAACCTCATGATATTCATTTGTACATATACACATTAAAAAAAAAAAAAAATCAATCTAGAAGAACTGACTTAGAGAGGTGATGGTGCCTTGGTGTGGTGATTTGAATAAGAATGGCCTCATAGGCTCAAAGATTGAATGCTTTGTTACAAGGGAATGAACCTATTAGGCGGTGTGACTTTGTTTGAGGAAGAGAGTCCCTCTGGGTGAGCTTTATGGTTTCAAATGCTCAAGCTAGGCCCAGTGGCTCTCTCTCTCTTCCTGCTCTCAGAGGATCCAGAAGTCCAACTCTCAATTACCTCTCCAGCACTTGCCCGCCTGTCTGCCTGCCTGCCACCATGCCTCTTGCAATGCTGATAATGGACTAAGCCTTTGAAACTGTAAGCAAGCTCCCATTAAAAGGCGTCTCTTCACAGCAACAGAGCATTGACTAAGATACTTGATTACTTGAGTTTTAAATACTAGGCATTTCTTCTGATTGTGGGTGGCTTATATGGGTGTTGAACAGACTGTGTGAAGAAGGCCTCTTTGTAGAAGTATCTACTGTGAAGGTCATGATGGATGCATTTGGCTAGGAACTTAAAATGGACTCCTAATGTGAGCACCATATCATGAGAAAGGAGATGAAAATTATTTAGAATAGCACAGAATTGATACATGAATGCCAAAGCTAAGAATTGTTGTTAACCTTGGAAGCAAGTAGAAGACTTTTTAAGATTATAAACCCAACCCATCATGGCTATAGATCCCAAGGTTAATGCCCAGAGAAATTACATGTGTTTTCCATGACCATACATGGTAGTTAGTTACAAGCTGTGGTAAAATCTGTCCTCTGTCTCTCCATTCCTTGTACTTCTCTGTTGGGAGGAGATAGTGGCGCCATAGACTAGCAATCAGGTCTACAGGTCCTGAAAAATGAGCTGGGGACAGGAGTACCCAGGCAATTTGAGGAGGAACTCTTAGAGTGGTGGAATTGGGAGTCAGGTCATGATCAAAGGAGAAGCAATATAGAGAAGAAATATGAGCTGCTAGTGTCCTCCAGACATGTTTGGGTGACAAAGGAGAAATGAATGGGGGAGGGAAGAGATGATAATACAAAGAAACAGTCAGAGCAGAGTTAGGGCGTGATTCTGCAAGGTCAACTGAAAAAAGCAATAGGGTTGTCTGGGATGAAAAAGGTGGGAGGAGGGTGGACAGGAGAGCAGATGGTAAGGGAAGGTAAAGGCAGGAAGGAGCCTGTAGTGGGCCTCGGCCACCAAATGCTTAACCTGCAGATAGAACCCATTTTACCAGTACAGAAACGGAGACAGGATACATGCTTAGCCTAATGCCACCCAACTAAGGTAAGTGGGAAACAACATTGACGGTTGAAAGAGAAGAAATAGGTAGCCTGGTGGAGGTTTGAAAGATGTGAATCAGTTGTGTGGCCAAGATAAATCTTCTGCTGACTTCTCATTAAAAGGACAATACAGCACAAAAATTGAGGGTCTTAGTTTCTCAGCCCCACACTGTTGAATTTATCTGTTTCTTTCTTGTCTCTTGCCTGCCCTGAATTCTCTCTGACTCCAAGGGTCTAACTCCATCGGCTGTTTACAGGGTCCCCTGATAAAATTCCTCTGTCTCCAGATTTTTGTTTCTTTCTGTTCACTAAGAATCAGTTCAGATGTCATCACCCACAGTGTCCCCCTCCCAGCCATTTTATTCCAAGGGGCAACCAGGTACACACCATGGGAGAAGACTCATTATATTCTGTCTAACTAGGACTGTGCCTAGAGTGTAAGCCTTGGGGTCACCAGGACCCAGCTGTGTGCAGAGCACTTGCTGGAGGTAGAGTGAGGGAATGAACTCCCTAGCAGACAGACTTGAGATGGCTATGTGTACAGAATCACTAGGTAAATATCGGTGATGTTTATATAGTTGTGAAATTATTGTCAAGTGACACTAAAAATTCTGTAGTTTAGCTAAAAAAATTGTAGCATCTATCAGCACATTTTAGAGATGTTCATAAAATAATCAAGAATGTGGTTTTGTTTTTCTCATTTCATACAAAAGAGTAATTTGTAATTACGTTTTCTGAGCTAATTGGTAACATATGCCCTTGGACTTCATTTTGAGGTTCCTTAAAAAAAAATCAAACAGAAAAATTATTCTTTTGCTATGACATTCTGTATGTTTTTCTGGGTGTGCAGTTATTTACCAGCAACGAATCAAGATGCATAACACTTGCCTAACCCCCCCCCCCAAGTCCCCTCCTGTGGTCCCCTTTCATTAACTCCCTCCCTCATTCCCAAGCCTTAGTGACCCTCATATATGCCTTTGATTTATTCTGGAATTTCTTATATGAATACATTGTATTTGCAACATTTCCAGTCCTTCCTCTCTCATTCCAACTTCTCCCATCTCCAATCCCTTCAACTTCATAGTCTCTTTGATAATTATCACAATTAAGCATGCATGCACGCATGCTCTCTCTCTCTGTCTCTCTGTCTCTCTCTCTGTCTCTGTCTCTCTCTCTGTCTCTCTCTCTCTCTCTCTCTCACACACACACACACACACACATACGCGCGCGCGCGCGCCTATATGTGCTGTGCACCACACATATACTATATACCAAGTCCATTTAGTGTCCTGTGGGCCTGTGTTTAGAGTTGACCACTTTGGATTGGATTCCTTATCAGGGAATTTGTTCTTCTTGCAGTAAAACCTGACTTGTGTTGACAAGTGACAGGTGTGGTCATTGTGCAGACCTTGTTCACACAACCATATTGTTGAGATTTCATGGATGAAGTGATCCTGTCATGTCTCTCACAGTAGGCATCCTGGTCTTGTCTCTTACAGTCTTTCTACGCCTTCTTCTGCAGTGTTCTCTGAGCCTTAGATATTAGGGCTGGTGTTGTAGAGGTGCCAACTAGGAGTGAGTACCCTGTGGTTACTTATTTTCTGTATTCCAATCAGTTGGGAATCTCTAGTCTTTGTCTATTGCAAAAGTAAGCTTCTTTAGTGATGAGAACTGCATTTACCTGTGGGGAGGGGGATATTTAGTATCCAGTTAGGAGCTATATTTTTTTATTTAGAAAAATTACAGTAATAAGCTATCATCTTAATAAGCTATGACCTTTTCATCCCTGGCTTCTTGGCTAGGTTTGCAGTAGCAGACATGTGTCCCTTTCTACTGCATGGGCCTCAAGTCCAGTCATATAGTTGTTGGCTACCCTGAGATATCTGTGCCATTATTTTGTCACTTGGCATATAGTCTCCTAGATTAGCAGATAAATGGGATAAAAGCTCAAGTAGCCTCTTGAACCTGGCTGGATTCACTTACAATACAGTGCTTGAAATCCAAGCATGCTATTGCATGTATTAGTATTCACTTATTTTTATTACTGACTAATATTCCATGTAAGGCTGAACCGCATTCTCTTTATCTATTTAGCTGTCTCTGAGAATTTCAGTTCTTGCTGGTTTAATCTGCTACACATAAAAGATGGTTTAAATGGTGATATGCAAATCCTTATGTAGATGTATGTTTTTGTTTTTCTTTAGTATCCTAAAGCAGATTGGCTAGATTAGAAGGTATGTGCAACTTTAATTTTTATAAGTGATCAAATTGTTTTCAAAGTGGTTTTAACATTTTATATTCCAATCAACAGTGCATAAAGCTTTTAGTCTACTGCATCCTTGCCAACACTTGGGAAAATGAAAGAGTTTTGACTTCTGACATTATAATAACTCTTTGTCTTATTGTATGTCTTAATTGATATATTACTGTAGCCTAAACTGACATTTCCTGACATGTAAATGATACTGCTTACCTGGTCATATTTTATCATGCATGTGCCCACCTATCAAGCCTATTCATGCTTGGACCCATTTTTATTAGGTTACTTTCTTTTTCTGCTTTTTTCTCCTTGTCTTTTCTTTCTTGAGTTTTGTTATCAGTGTGTTGGGAACTGTTTTATTACATTTTAATTTTGTGTGTGCTTGAGAAGTTTGCATGTTCCCAAGCACACATGTAGAGAGCAAGGGATGATCTGTAGGGGTCACTTCTCTCCTTCCTTCATGTGAGTCCTGGGGATTGACCTCAGGTTGTTGGTTCAGTGACGCCATCCTTCCCTGGTGAGCCACATTGTCTGCCTAATCCACGTATGTTAATGTTAGAGCTTTGATAGAAGACTTAGACTAAGAAAAATAGCTATTTAAAAATTCTATATTGTCAATGAATGGCAAGTGTGTACCTCTACAGACACATGTGTGCACACACATGTGTACCTCCACACACATGCACATCTACACACACACACACACACACACACACACACACACACACAAACACACACACACACTGAGCATGTCCAAACACCAAATGGAAAATTCTGCATTGTCAGTGGGTAGGTGAAATGATAGGCTATCTGCAAATTATTTAGTACCAAACAGTGTGTTCACAATGTGAATGAACCAAATGTATCTTACCATCCCTGTCTAGTTGGAGAAGAAGGCTCTAATGAGTGTGCATAGCCTTTTCCTGTTCCCTAATTATGTGTTTGGTTGTGTGCCACTGATAGGAAGTGTTACCAAAGATTGGAAAAGGAAGAGTTCTGTGTGGGCTGCAAAGTCAAGGAAGCTTTCTTTATATGGGAGGTGAGATCCAGTTGACATTTGAAGATTGGTATTTGGCGGTGAGTGGGGAGGGTATTCAAGGATAAGTAATAGCACAGTCTGACTGAGCAGATAGCACAGACAGAGCCGTTTGGAGGGGATTAATGGTATTTGGAGAACTTAGATTATAGAAATCTGTGACTGCTGGGATGAAGTATTGGGCCTTATTAGAGTTTGAATGTGACATGTCCCCTGTAAATTCACATGCTGAGGGCTTTGGACAAGCCTTTTGCTCTATATGGGGGAGTTCTGGAGGCTTTGGAGGTGGAACAAGCTAGAAGAAGTAGGTCACTGGAGGCTTGTTCTTAAGGGTGTAACCTGTCCTTGGCCCCCTTTTATTTATTTTTCTCTGCTTTGACCTCCATCACTTCAACAGCTCTTCTTCACCAAGCCCTTCCTAGCACAATGGCTGAAATCTTAAGAACCTGGAGCACAAAAAATTGCTCCTCTATTTTAAACTGTTTCCCTTGGGTGTCACACAAGACTGGCTGACACATTTTTAATGTAACACAAGTCACCATGGCTTGTTTTCTTTTCTTTTTATTTTTTTACATTGTTTAATTTTTTATTAGATATTTTCTTTATTTACATTTCAAATGTTATCCCCCTTCCTATTTTCCTCTCCAAAAATCCCCTATCCCCTCCACCTCCCCCTGTTCTGCAACCCACCCACTCTGGCTTCCTGGCCCTGGCATTCCTCTAGACTGGGGCATAGAACCTTCACAGGACCAAGGGCCTCTCCTCCCACTGATGACTGACTAGGCCATCCTCTGCTACATATGCATCTAGAGAATGAGTTCCACCATGTGGCATTAAAGGGTAGAAAGGTAAATCTGGTAAGGGAACTAGAGACTAGCTATGGAGCTAGAACACAATGGAGGGTTGGATATATGGGTAATTCAGGCTGAATATGAGCTCCAGTGGCCAGGTTGTGGATAAGGAATAGAAGATTACTGGTAGTTTAGAGAAATAAATGATTGAGTGCCCTTTTACCTGCTCTCTAACCTACCTATTCTACTGTAACATTAAACTATGGTGGTTATTGTCAACATAAAAATAGTTTTCCACAGATAATTGGAAAGAGAAACATTGAAAAAAACATGGTACAGGAACAATAGCAACTTGCAAGCAAAATTGTGGAATTAATATAAAACAGGCTGTCTTAGACAGTGTTCTATTGCTGTGAAGAGACACCAGGGCCAGAGCAACTCTTATAAAAGAACACATTTAATTGAGAGCTTGCTTACAGCTTCAGAGGATTAATCCATTATTATGTGATCAGGGAGCATGGTAGCACACTCAGCACTAGAGCAAATCAAGGGCTACATCCTGATCCGCAGGCAGAAGAAAGAAGACAGCGAGCCTGGAGTGTCTTCTGAAACATCAAAGCTCATCCCCAGTGGCATAATTCCTCCAATAAGGCCACACCTCCTAATCCTTCTAATCTTTTCAAACAGTTCCATTCACTGGTGTTCAAATATATGAGCCTTTAGGGGCTATTTTTGTTCAAACCCCCAGACTAGCTAAATAATTTTCTTATTGAGTGAAGGTAAATTCAGTGTCAGTACTAAAACAAAACACTTTTCATTAGGCCACCAGAAAAATAATACTGGAAAATTGAAACAGGAGTAATGAACTACCAGTGAGATAAAACCAGATACAAACTTGAATTAGAATTGGTGACATATGGAATTCTGATAAGCATACCAAGATATCAGGGGAAAAAAACCTATCACATCCTTAGGCACTGACATTTGGTTGGATTAAGATCCTCTTTCCTGAAGTGGAAATGTGATTATTTTCTTCCATCATGTGGTGAAGTTTGTATTAACTTTAAAAAAAAAAATGGGGCTGGAGTAGGGCTTTTACTTGGTAGCTCTTGCCTAACAAGCACAAAGCCATGGCTTCAATCACTGTCACTGCACAAACCAAGTATGGTAGGTAGCTCATGCCTGGAATCCCAGCATTCAGAAAGTGGAGGCTGGGGAATCCAAAGCTCAAAAACATAATGCTTCTTTGTAGCCAGTTCAATGCCAGCATGAAACCCCATTGTTGTTGTGGTTGTTGTTGTTGTTGTTGTTGTGGTGGTGGTGGTGGTGGTGGTGGTGGTGCTGTGGTTGTTGTTGTTGTTGTTGTTGTTGTTGTTGGTGGTGGTGGTGGTGGTGGTGGTGGTGATGTATACAATATGAAGATATAAAGATGGTATGGGGCAGGCATTCTCCAGTTTATGCTACCTGGATCTTCACATATCATCTGAATGGAGCTTACATTCAATGACATTCATTCTCCAAAACTCTGAGGTGTGATGAAAGAATTTACTAGTTATAGGATACAAAGATATTTTTCCTCTATTCCTTTGTCATTTTCAGATCTAATAGAGGTGATTGTGTATGAGTTGTCCCTTAAGATTTTAGAATAGATTTGGAGTTTTCTATATGTGGAAGAAATATGATAAGATAATTTGGCTGATATATACCCTGTATTTTGGACTTGGGTGCTATGATTCAGGTGAAAATAACACTTTCCCCCATCTCAAGTACTGGGTTTTTTGTTGTTGTTGTTGTTGTTTGTTTGTTTGGGGGGTTTTGTTTTTTGTTTTTGTTTTGTTTGGGGGGGATAAGAATGACAGATGTCTGGGGTAGTGGATGGAGGAGTTAGAAACCCAGCAATCATTCACTGTGACACATAATGCAACCTCATGTAGAAATCCTCATGTAGGATTTCTGTGGCCCTTAGATCCATGGGTGGTGTTTCAATGCCCATCGCAAGGACACACTATTTTAGAGCTAATGTGCATTTTAAAGGCTAAGGATTTTCACAAGGGCATTAATTGCCTGAACTGTGCATTTTTCTAAAGGTTGAATTTGTTGCCAGTACCTAAGATTAGTTGAAATGAAGAGTAGAAGTCTCACTGTGAACAGGAGCCAGCTTCTGTATTTTCATAACACTGATAAAATGTGCTTTTTTAAAAAAAATAGGTAATTCTTGACAATTTTATTCCAGCAGGAATAAGCAGATTCTAATATTCTGAAGGTTTTAAGGCATATAGACATGAAACAAGATATAGAATATACTGAGGCAAATGAAGCGAGTAGAGAGTTGCCTGTTCTTTGGTGCAATCTATTGAGGTAGAGCCGACACTGAACATGCAAGCCCTGAGTTATTTCAAGATGCCATATTAAGCACAATGATAAAGGTTTCCTCTTCTCCTATTCTTAGACAGTGTGTTGTGAATGCACAGGGTTTCATTTGCTTGTCTTATGATGGTGCCCTTTTCTAGGGTTTACCTAAGAGGAGAAACAAAGACTATTTAAAGACAGAAAACACAGATATTTACAAAAGAAGAACGTACAACCACCTGTAAACAAATGTAGGAAAAACCAACTCTATTTATTAAACCTATTATGGAATCTGCCATAAACAGCAGTGTATATTCAAAGAGAATTCTGGACAGTGGTTCTACAGCAATCTTTAAAACAAAACAAAACAAAACGCCAAAAGATAAATTCTACCCACATAGAATAAATCATAGTTAAAAAATAACATTAAAAATCTGGCATGCATTGCATTGATAGAATTTAACATACAACAAAAGACACCAAGGTGTGCTGGGGTCATGGAAGAAGCAACTCATGTGGGACTCTCCTGTCCCATAGTTTCTAGTAGATACAGTGTCATTCACAGGTTCTCCTCTGTTCCATTTAACAAACAGTTGTTAAACACACGCAATTAGAGCATAGTCCAGGGTGGCAGTCAGAGGGAAGAATGAGAGGTTCCTTATTTTTAGGAGCATTGATTCAGGCATACTTGACTCCCCGGAGTAAAGTAGACTGTGGTAGATCTTATTCTAGAGGTATCAAGTAATAAAAACCTGGACATGGGCCACTTAGCGGTGAAATACCAACTTCATTATTAATATAATACCATGATCAGAGGTAATTTACTGTGATTAAAACTCTTTATTTGCAGGTAGCACAGGAATCCATCTCTTAAGTTAGAATGGAATATTAAGGCTTAAAAAATGGAGAAAAATCGGGGATAAATCTTACAAAGACTAGATTCCAGGTATGAGAAGGCACAGGCATAGATTTACCTGTCAACTTTACATTAGGTCAGGGAAGGTAGCCAGAAGCACTCTGACCTGAAAATGTTGTTACTGATTGATTCTAGTACAAGGATCAGCTCCTCCCTTGACAGACTCCGAATGAGCTGACTGGGCTCACATGTCCAACTTTGAAAGAAATAATGCCCGTGTGTATCCGTGTATGTTTGCAGGTAGTGGCTGATTAACTGTGCCCAGCTACATGGAATGAAAACACAGGGAGATGATTCTCTAAAGTCTGAGGAAACAGCAACACCCAAAAAGTTAATTCTGGTTAATTCTGAAAAAAAAAATTGTCACATTCCTGAGGTATTGATCTTGTATTATAATACAATCCCACAGACTTATGAAGCACAAAGGTTGATCTTGACTCATGGGCTGTTGGAACAAAGTAGGGCTGATGCATCTGTTGGTGGCCTTCTTGCTTCTGAAGGCAGATCAGGGCAATACAAGAAAAGGAAAAGGGTGTGTGTGCATATATACTCTTATCTTCTGGTCTCTCTCTCTCTTCTTATAAAACCATCAGGATTCAATCATGGGAACTCCACCCCGATGACCTTATTTAAACTTAGTCACCTCATAAAGGCTTCATAGTCCAAGTAAGTTTTTAACCCTCTTAATATCTCACAGTAGTCATTAAGTTCTAGTACATTCAGGGCAGAGATGGCTTAGTGCCATCACTATGCAAACATGAGGACCTGGGAGTTTAGTCCCCATATAAACCTGCATGATAGGGCACACCTATAACCCTAAGAAAACCCTGAGAAAGATACCCAGAGTCAACTTCTAGTCACAAATGTTCACACACACACACACACACACACACACACGTACAAGCATAGTCACAGAAACACACACACATGCACACACTCACACACAATACCACCAGGGGGAATGGGGAGTTCACCTGCATACACTTATGCACACATGTATCACAAAGAGATACAATAACTTATTTAAAGAGAAAGGTTAGCCTTGTTGCTTGCTTCTTTAAGCACCACCATCAATAAAGCTTTGATGTAAAAATGAAGTTTCTAAGAATATTGCCATCTTGTATAGAAAAGAAAGTTGATGATCAGAAAGGGCCAAAGCCAAATGTTTTCTGTGGAGAGAAAAAAAGATTTGATAATCTTTCACAGAATACATTACTCATGAAAAGAATTTAGTATCATAGTAACCAGAATATCTTCTAAGAAAAGTATATTAGAGATCCACCCTCAAGATGCATGCATACTTAGCAATTCTCTAAGAGGCTCATTAAACTGCCCTCATAAATACACATGGATATAGACCATGTGGACACTTGCCTACCATCACAAAATATGTACACAGTGGAGCCTTGCATATGGCTTTTGAAGATTCAAATAACACCCTTCCATCAAACAATTCATTAAGCACTCTATGGACTTGGAATTAATTTTGCGCCCTCTTGATCCTTCTTCAAATATAACTACATTACAAGAAGAGGACCACAGTGGTGAGCTATCAGTAGAACATTTAGAGTTGAGCACGCACTTAGAGATCTTTCCAGCCAGTGGGGCCACATCTTGTATTTACATGTGTGTACACCATGGCAATCTAGTCAGTGAATAGACCAGAGATGTGTCTGGAAAAGAGGAAGTTCATAGGGCTTGCAGATTTTGACAGAAAGAAAGCATTCTTTAGAAAAAATAAAATCAAGAGTCAGGATAACTTTGTTAAACTGAAGACCATGCAAGAAAAAATGTATGGGAGAATTGTTGGGGATAGAAAATCTAAGTCTGGTATATTTTCCCTTGTTTGTCACATGACCCAGGATATACTACTTAACCCAGAAATGAATTTTTGTATCCATGAGATAGTGATAATAATACTTTTTATCGCTGTGGCTCATGGGAAGTTCTGTGATGATGTCTGTAATGTGTTGGCATATGGGGAATGCTCACCACAGATCTTTCCAAGTTCGTTAGAGTTTAAGTGGAGTAGGAGGAATTGAGAAGAGCAGTGGCTAAATCATTACTCATGTAAAAGAATCTACCTTGAGAAGGATCAGCAGTGCAGTTTTAATAAACTCAGCCACAAAACTAACATTATGTAGAAAGGGAATCCTCCTAGTTTTTTGTGAACTCGTGGAGCAATTGAGAACTGTATTCTTTGAATTCAAAAACCAGAGTATTGTGAAGGTAGCTTAGGGGCTTCTCGACTCTTTTTTTAATTGATACAGATGAAGATTAATAGTCACACATATCACATATTCTGCATCTGTGATTTATAAGCACAGTGTGGGCATGTATGTGTAGGCAACAAACAGCTCCATCAGCGTCTTGGTTTTGTGACATTCACAAAAATCAATATTTGGCATGGAAATAGGAGCCAGTGTGAATTGCTTATGATGGACTATGGCTTAGGTAAGATGGCCTTGCACTGTGATGGACCACGAAGGTTTTAATTAATCCCTCAGCTATGATTTAGGAAGACAAAGGACAGTGGTGTTGGTACAGCAAGAACTTTGGGGGCCATTAACCTCAGTATAAGCATTAGTAAGAAGTTATCTGGCATGCGGATCACACTGTTCATGTCCTCTTGTATGGTATTTTGACTGTAGGGAACCTGTGTCTGGGTAGAGGAGAACCTGAGCTGACAAGTCAATGAAGACATCAGTAGTCCCTCTGTCTGTCACATCGCTATAAGCACTTAGTATGCAGTACTATTCTAATGTAAAAGCCAGAAAGCACATGACATCAAAATCTGTAGTTATGGCTATTTTTCAGCAACAGAAAAATAACAATAATGAAAAAGGAAACAGAGCTTTGGATCTTCTATAAAAATCCTGCTGAGGAATTATTACTGCATGGGGCACTATAAGCACAGTGGAGGGATGATCCATGGGAGCCTTAACTGTGGGTTATGAAAGGCAGGAAGACACTCTGGTTCGAGGCTCTTTTGATGAGGCTGTAACCAGAACAGAAGGGTCTTAGATTAGATATTTTTTTCTGAGGCTGAGAAATGTTATGGTAATAAGTCAGCCTATGTTGCTGAGTGGTATTAAAACTCCATAAAGATATGACATGTCAAACCACCTTAAGTATTAAGTCTTTATAGATATACTGTGCTGAAAACAAATTGCTACCCCATCCATGAGTCACCTCCCATGACTCAAAGAGAACCTCAATCCATAAACACATGCACAAATACTCACATGCACGTGCATGTGCACACATATGTGTATGCATGCCTGCTGAATGGATCCATGAAGGCTGGACTGGTTCGGGCTGGACCGGCCCGGGCGGGCCTTTTTGAGTTTGGTTTTGGCTTGAGGTTGGGTTGCCTGGCTCCCCAGAGCAGCCCTGGAAGACTGCCTGAAGGAAGCTTGCACACATCTGTGTGGAAGGCCACTCTGTCCCTTGCTGGCACTCTCCTGTCTCTTCTAAGCTGTAGGATGCCTGGCTGCAGCAGCTGCTAATACCTGCGATGATATAGAAGTGATATGCTTAATATATTATATATACTACATGCACATTATATATACTATATACTTATAATTTATCTGTTATTGCTAAGGATAATTTTCATAGATTTTTTTTCATAAAAACAATAAAAGAGAAATACACTAATCTCCTTTCTAAAATTCTCATTTTTATCAGCAGTACATATAACATGTTTTTCAAAAAAAAAAATCTTAATGTATTTATATTTAACTTGGCCTATTGAGATTAGTTTGTAAGAATGTGTCCCAAAAGTGGCATGAAATTCAGATTGGCACCATTCAGTCAGTGACAACCAAGGCAGCCTGCAGTTGTCCACTAAGAAGTTGAACCTGTTGAATTATGAAGGCACCAAGTCAACTAGATACAGGGGTTAGGGCTTTTAAAATGATGCTTTAGTTGTTCCTTACCTTATTATTTTTAAATCGAATTACTAAAGTAACACATTTTCCAGTCAGAGTTAGCAGATGTTCATCTGTCAAATGGGACAGCTCTTTCTCTCTGAGGCAGAATGCTACAGATGACGCTGCGTCTCTGGTCCTTCTCCATCCTTTTCCTTCCTCTCTACCTTTGCTGAGGGAACATGTCGGGAATGTGATGTGTATTCTCTGCCTATATTTTGTCCTGTACATGTAGGTACATGTACACATTTACTAATTGTAGAAAGCAATATTATGCTTGCAAAGTATTTCACAGTTTTTGAGCTCTGTGTGCAATGATCCATTTCCACTAGCTCACTCTAATTTAATTACCCAATGGTATTTTATTGCTTATCTCTCTCCCTGCTAATGGCCGTTTATGTTGTTTCCAGTTTTATTGCTCATACACAGTACCGTGAAGTTCAGTTCAGTAAATGGCTCCTTATGCACACGAGTGAGACCTCCTTTAGGGATACATCATTAGAAACAGAATTTCAGGATGCTAGAGAAACACATATATCCTGAATTTGGGACCTTTGCACAGTACCCCAGTGTATGGTCCAGCGAACCTCTCAGCAGCATGTGCAAGGCACTGATAACACATGTCCTTGCTGGCACTTTTCACTGTCAGCATGTAGGACATGTTTCTCTTGGAGTTTAAATATGAATTTTATTATATGAGTAGGTCAGATATATTTGTATATGTTTGTCATGCTGGAATTTCACTTTATAAAATTGCTGTTTACACCTTTTCATAATTCTCTCTTTCTTTTTTGTCTCCTTTTGTTATTGTTTGGAATCAGGGTCTCACTGTGTAGCTCAGGGTGTCCTCTATCCTCGTCTGTAGCCCAGGCTTCCTCTAACCGGAAACCCACCCCACTCCCCACTTTGTACCCCAAGGACTCGGCTTGCTAGTGTGCTACATCAATACCCGTCACTCCTCATGCAGTTCGTTCGCTGTTTGTTGATCTGTTTAAATCATTGCAGGTTGATGTAGCTCAGATGGTAGAATGCTTGCTTAGCATCCAGGAAGCTCTAGGTTTGATTGCCCAGCACCACATAGAACAGCAGGGGTGGGTGCAGACCTGTTACCCCAGCAGTCAGAAGAGAAGGCAGGGGGGTCAGGTTGAAGATCAGCCTCAGTTACATAGGAAGTTTAAGGCCAGCCTGGGATATATGAAACCTCATCCTGAAAAAAAACAAACAAAAGCTTGGAACCGGAGTGTGTGAGATTGTGGACTTTTCCAGATGTTG